>NC_140994.1:269468702-269515900 GCF_052327205.1 Somniosus microcephalus | reverse complement strand
CGGAGGGGCGGGACGGAGGGAGCGCCGCACTGTCGGAGAGGGAGTACTGGGGGAGAGCCGCACTGTCGGAGGGGCAGTACTGCGGGAGGGCCGCACTGTCGTAGGGGCGGTACTGAGGGAGCGCCGCACTGTCGGAGGGGCAGTACTGAGGTAGCGCCACACTGTCGGAGGGGCGGTACTGAGGGTGCGCCGCACTGTCGGAGGGGCGGTACGGAGGGAGCGCCGCACTGTCGGAGGGGGAGTACTGGGGGAGGGCCGCACTGTCGGAGGGGCAGTACTGAGGGAGCGCCGCACTGTCGGAGGGGCAGTACTGAGCGAGGGTCAGTACTGAGGGAGCGCCGCACTGTCGGAGGGGCGGTACTGAGGGAGCCCGCACTGTCGGAGGGGCGGTACTGAGGGAGCCTGCACTGTCGGAGGGGCGGTACTGAGGGAGCCCGCACTGTCGGAGGGGCGGTACTGAGGGAGCCCGCACTGTCGGAGGGGCGGTACTGAGGGAGCGCGGCACTGTCGGAGGGGCGGTACTGAGGAAGCGCCGCACTGTCGGAGGGGCGGTATTGGGGGAGTGCCGCACTGTCGGAGGGGCGGTACTGAGGGAGCGCCGCACTGTCGGAGTGGCGTTACTGAGGGAGCGCCGCACTGTGGGAGGGGCAGTACTGAGGGAGAGCCACACTGTTGGAGGGCCGGTACTGAGGGAGCCCGCACTGTCGCAGGGGCGGTACTGAGGGAGCGCCGCACTGTCGGAGGGGCGGTATTGAGGGAGCGCCGCACTGTCGGATGGGCGGTACTGAGGGAGCGCTGCACTGTCGTAGGGGCGGTACTGAGGGAGCGCCGCACTGTCGGAGGGGCGGTACTGAGGTAGCGCCACACTGTCGGAGGGGCGGTACTGATGGAGCGCCGCACTGTCGGAGGGGTGGTACGGAGGGAGCGCCGCACTGTCGGAGGGGAGTACTGGGGGAGGGCCGCACTGTCGGAGGGGCAGTACTGAGGGAGCACCGCTCTGTCGGAGGGGCAGTACTGAGCGAGGGGCAGTACTGAGGGAGCGCCGCACTGTCGGAGGGGCAGTATTGAGGAAGCGCTGCACTGTCAGAGCAGCGGTACTGAGGGAGCGCCGCACTCTCAGAGGGGCGGTACTGAGGGAGAGCCACACTGTTGGAGGGGCGGTACTGAGGGAGCCCGCACTGTCGGAGGGGCGGTACTGAGGGAGCGCCGCTCTGTCGGAGGGGCGGTACGGAGGGAGCGCCGCACTGTCGGAGGGGTGGTACTGAGGGAGCGCGGCACTGTCGGAGGGGCAGTACTGAGGGAGCGCCGCACTGTCGGAGGGGCGGTACTGAGGGAGCGACGCACTGTCGGCGGGACAGTTTTGAGGAAGAGCTGCACTGTCGGAGGGGCGGTACTGAGGGAGCGCCGCACTGTCAGAGAGGTGGTACTGAGGGAGCGCCGCACTGTCGGAGGGGCGGTTCTGATGGAGTGCCGCACTGTCGGAGGGGCGGTACTGAGGGAGTGCCGCACTGTCGGAGGGGTGGTACTGAGGGAACGCCGCACTGTCGGAGGGGCGGTGCTGAGGGAGCGCCGCACTGTCGGAGGTGCGGTACTGAGGGAGCGCCGCACTGTCGGAGGGGCTGTATTGAGGGATTACCGCACTTTCGGAGGGGCAGTACTGAGGGAGCGCCGCACTTTCGGAGGGGAGGTACTGAGGGAGCGCCACACTGTCGGAGGGGCGTTACTGAGGGAGCGCCGCACTGTCCATGGGGCGGTATGGGGCGAGCACCGCACTTTCGGAGGGGCAGTACTGCGGGAGGGCCGCACTGTCGTAGGGGCGGTACTGAGGTAGCGCCGCACTGTCGGAGGGGCGGTACTGAGGGAGCGCCGCACTGTCGGAGGGGCGGTACTGAGGGAGCGCCGCACTGTCGGAGGGGCGGAACTGAGGGAGCGCCGCACTGTCGGAGGGGCGGTACTGAGGTAGCGCCGCACTGTCGGAGGGGCGGTACTGAGGTAGCGCCGCACTGCCGGAGGGGCGGGACGGAGGGAGCGCCGCACTGTCGGAGAGGGAGTACTGGGGGAGAGCCGCACTGTCGGAGGGGCAGTACTGCGGGAGGGCCGCACTGTCGTAGGGGCGGTACTGAGGGAGCGCCGCACTGTCGGAGGGGCAGTACTGAGGTAGCGCCACACTGTCGGAGGGGCGGTACTGAGGGTGCGCCGCACTGTCGGAGGGGCGGTACGGAGGGAGCGCCGCACTGTCGGAGGGGGAGTACTGGGGGAGGGCCGCACTGTCGGAGGGGCAGTACTGAGGGAGCGCCGCACTGTCGGAGGGGCAGTACTGAGCGAGGGTCAGTACTGAGGGAGCGCCGCACTGTCGGAGGGGCGGTACTGAGGGAGCCCGCACTGTCGGAGGGGCGGTACTGAGGGAGCCTGCACTGTCGGAGGGGCGGTACTGAGGGAGCCCGCACTGTCGGAGGGGCGGTACTGAGGGAGCCCGCACTGTCGGAGGGGCGGTACTGAGGGAGCGCGGCACTGTCGGAGGGGCGGTACTGAGGAAGCGCCGCACTGTCGGAGGGGCGGTATTGGGGGAGTGCCGCACTGTCGGAGGGGCGGTACTGAGGGAGCGCCGCACTGTCGGAGTGGCGTTACTGAGGGAGCGCCGCACTGTCGGAGGGGCAGTATTGAGGAAGCGCTGCACTGTCAGAGCAGCGGTACTGAGGGAGCGCCGCACTCTCAGAGGGGCGGTACTGAGGGAGAGCCACACTGTTGGAGGGGCGGTACTGAGGGAGCCCGCACTGTCGGAGGGGCGGTACTGAGGGAGCGCCGCTCTGTCGGAGGGGCGGTACGGAGGGAGCGCCGCACTGTCGGAGGGGTGGTACTGAGGGAGCGCGGCACTGTCGGAGGGGCAGTACTGAGGGAGCGCCGCACTGTCGGAGGGGCGGTACTGAGGGAGCGCCGCACTGTCGGTGGGACGGTATTGAGGGAGCGCCGCACTGTCGGATGGGCAGTACTGAGGGAGTGCCACACTGTCGGAGGGGCGGTACTAAGGGAGCACCGCACTGTCGGAGGGGCAGTACTGAGGGAGCGTCGCACTGTCGGGGGGGCGGTACTGAGGGAGCGCCGCACTGTTGGAGGGGCGGTACAGAGGGAGCGCCGCACTGTCGGAGGGGCAGTGCTGAGGGAGCGCCGCCCTGTCGGAGGTGCAGTACTGAGGGAGCGCCGCACTGTCGGAGGGGCGGTACTGAGGGAGCGCCGCACTGTCGGAGGGGCAGGACTGAGGGAGCGCCGCACTGTCGGAGGGGCAGTACTGAGGGAGCGCCGCACTCTCGGAGGGGCGGTACTGAGGGAGCGCAGCACTGTCGAAGGGGCAGTACTGAGGGAGCGCGCACTGTCGGAGGGGTGGTACTGAGGGAGCGCCGCACTGTCGGAGGGGCAGTACTAAGGGAGCACTGCACTGTCGGAGGGGCGGTACTTAGGGAGCTCCGCACTGTTGGAGGGGCAGTACTGAGGGAGCGCTGCACTGTTGGAGGGGCAGTACTGAGGGAGCGCCGCACTGTCGGAGGTGCAGTACTGAGGGAGCGCCGCACTGTCGGAGGGGCGGGTACTGAGGGAGCGCCGCACTGTCGAAGGGACAGTACTGAGGGAGCGCCGCACTGTCGGAGGGGTGGTACTGAGGGAGTGCCGCAATGTCGGAGGGACAGTACTGAGGGAGCGCCGCACTCTCGGAGGGGCGGTACTGAGGGAGCGCCGCACTGTCGAAGGGGCAGTACTGAGGGAGCGCCGCACTGTCGGAGGGGCGTTACTGAGGGAGCCCGCACTGTCGGAGGGGCGGTACTGAGGGAGCGCCGCACTGTCGGAGGGGCGGTATTGAGGGAGCGCCGCACTGTTGGATGGGCAGTACTGAGGGAGGGCCGCACTGTCGTAGGGGCGGTACTGAGGGAGCGCCGCACTGTCGGAGGGGCGGTACTGAGGTAGCGCCACACTGTCGGAGGGGCGGTACTGATGGAGCGCCGCACTGTCGGAGGGGTGGTACGGAGGGAGCGCCGCACTGTCGGAGGGGGAGTACTGGGGGAGGGCCGCACTGTCGGAGGGGCAGTACTGAGGGAGCACCGCACTGTCGGAGGGGCAGTACTGAGCGAGGGGCAGTACTGAGGGAGCGCCGCACTGTCGGAGGGGCAGTATTGAGGAAGCGCTGCACTGTCAGAGCAGCGGTACTGAGGGAGCGCCGCACTGTCAGAGGGGCGGTACTGAGGGAGAGCCACACTGTTGGAGGGGCGGTACTGAGGGAGCCCGCACTGTCGGAGGGGCGGTACTGAGGGAGCGCCGCACTGTCGGAGGGACGGTACGGAGGGAGCGCCGCACTGTCGGAGGGGTGGTACTGAGGGAGCGCAGCACTGTCGGAGGGTCGGTACTGAGGGAGCGCCGCACTGTCGGAGGGGCGGTATTGAGGGAGCGCCGCACTGTCGGATGGGCAGTACTGAGGGAGTGCCACAGTGTCGGAGGGGCGGTACTAAGGGAGCACCGCACTGTCGGAGGGGCAGTACTGAGGGAGCGCCGCACTGTCGGGGGGGCGGTACTGAGGGAGCGCCGCACTGTTGGAGGGGCGGTACAGAGGGAGCACCGCACTGTCGGAGGGGCAGTGCTGAGGGAGCGCCGCCCTGTCGGAGGTGCAGTACTGAGGGAGCGCCGCACTGTCGGAGGGGCTGTACTGAGGGAGCACCGCACTGTCGGAGGGGCAGGACTGAGGGAGCGCCGCTCTGTCGGAGGGGCAGTACTGAGGGAGCGCCGCACTCTCGGAGGGGCGGTACTGAGGGAGCGCCGCACTGTCGAAGAGGCAGTACTGAGGGAGCGCCGCACTGTCGGAGGGGCGGTACTTAGGGAGCTCCGCACTGTTGGAGGGGCGGTACTTAGGGAGCACTGCACTGTCGGAGGGGCAGTACTGAGGGAGCGCTGCACTGTCGGAGGGGCAGTAATGAGGGAGCGCCACACTGTCGGAGGAGCAGTACTGAGGGAGCGCCGCACTGTCGGAGGGGCAGTACTGAGGGAGCGCCGCACTCTCGGAGGGGCGGTACTGAGGGAGCGCCGCACTGTCGAAGAGGCAGTACTGAGGGAGCGCCGCACTGTCGGAGGGGTGGTACTGAGGGAGCGCCGCACTGTCGGAGGGGCAGTACTAAGGGAGCACTGCACTGTCGGAGGGGCAGTACTGAGGGAGCGCTGGACTGTTGGAGGGGCGGTACTGAGGGAGCGCCGCACTGTCGGAGTGGCAGTACTGAGGGAGCGCTGCACTGTCGGAGGGGCGGTACTTAGGGAGCTCCGCACTGCTGGAGGGGCAGTACTGAGGGAGCGCTGCACTGTTGGAGGGGCAGTACTGAGGGAGCGCCGCACTGTCGGAGGTGCAGTACTGAGGGAGGGCCGCACTGTCGGAGGGGCGGTACTGAGGGAGCGCTGCACTGTCGGAGGGACAGTACTGAGGGAGCGCCGCACAGTTGGAGGGGCGGTACTGAGGGAGCGCCGCACTGTCGGAGGGGCAGTACTGAGGGAGCGCTGCACTGTCGGAGGGGCGGTACTTAGGGAGCTCCGCACTGTTGGAGGGGCGGTACTTAGGGAGCACTGCACTGTCGGAGGGGCAGTACTGAGGGAGCGCTGCACTGTCGGAGGGGCAGTAATGAGGGAGCGCCACACTGTCGGAGGAGCAGTACTGAGGAAGCGCCGCACTGTCGGAGGGGCGGTATTGAGGGAGCGCCGCACTGTCGGAGGGGCAGTACTGCGGGAGGGCCGCACTGTCGTAGGGGCGGTACTGAGGGAGCGCCGCACTGTCGGAGGGGCAGTACTGAGCGAGGACCGCACTGTCGGCGGGGCAGTACTGTCGGAGGGGCAGTACTGAGGGAGCGCCGCACTGTCCGAGGGGCAGTACTGAGGGAGCGCCGCACTGTCGGAGGGGCGGTACTGAGGGAGCGACGCACTGTCGGCGGGACAGTTTTGAGGAAGAGCTGCACTGTCGGAGGGGCGGTACTGAGGGAGCGCCGCACTGTCGGAGGGGTGGTACTGAGGGAGCGCCGCACTGTCGGAGGGGCAGTACTAAGGGAGCACTGCACTGTCGGAGGGGCGGTACTTAGGGAGCTCCGCACTGTTGGAGGGGCAGTACTGAGGGAGCGCTGCACTGTTGGAGGGGCAGTACTGAGGGAGCGCCGCACTGTCGGAGGTGCAGTACTGAGGGAGCGCCGCACTGTCGGAGGGGCGGTACTGAGGGAGCGCCGCACTGTCGAAGGGACAGTACTGAGGGAGCGCCGCACTGTCGGAGGGGTGGTACTGAGGGAGTGCCGCAATGTCGGAGGGACAGTACTGAGGGAGCGCCGCACTCTCGGAGGGGCGGTACTGAGGGAGCGCCGCACTGTCGAAGGGGCAGTACTGAGGGAGCGCCGCACTGTCGGAGGGGCGTTACTGAGGGAGCCCGCACTGTCGGAGGGGCGGTACTGAGGGAGCGCCGCACTGTCGGAGGGGCGGTATTGAGGGAGCGCCGCACTGTTGGATGGGCAGTACTGAGGGAGGGCCGCACTGTCGTAGGGGCGGTACTGAGGGAGCGCCGCACTGTCGGAGGGGCGGTACTGAGGTAGCGCCACACTGTCGGAGGGGCGGTACTGATGGAGCGCCGCACTGTCGGAGGGGTGGTACGGAGGGAGCGCCGCACTGTCGGAGGGGGAGTACTGGGGGAGGGCCGCACTGTCGGAGGGGCAGTACTGAGGGAGCACCGCACTGTCGGAGGGGCAGTACTGAGCGAGGGGCAGTACTGAGGGAGCGCCGCACTGTCGGAGGGGCAGTATTGAGGAAGCGCTGCACTGTCAGAGCAGCGGTACTGAGGGAGCGCCGCACTGTCAGAGGGGCGGTACTGAGGGAGAGCCACACTGTTGGAGGGGCGGTACTGAGGGAGCCCGCACTGTCGGAGGGGCGGTACTGAGGGAGCGCCGCACTGTCGGAGGGACGGTACGGAGGGAGCGCCGCACTGTCGGAGGGGTGGTACTGAGGGAGCGCAGCACTGTCGGAGGGTCGGTACTGAGGGAGCGCCGCACTGTCGGAGGGGCGGTATTGAGGGAGCGCCGCACTGTCGGATGGGCAGTACTGAGGGAGTGCCACAGTGTCGGAGGGGCGGTACTAAGGGAGCACCGCACTGTCGGAGGGGCAGTACTGAGGGAGCGCCGCACTGTCGGGGGGGCGGTACTGAGGGAGCGCCGCACTGTTGGAGGGGCGGTACAGAGGGAGCACCGCACTGTCGGAGGGGCAGTGCTGAGGGAGCGCCGCCCTGTCGGAGGTGCAGTACTGAGGGAGCGCCGCACTGTCGGAGGGGCTGTACTGAGGGAGCACCGCACTGTCGGAGGGGCAGGACTGAGGGAGCGCCGCTCTGTCGGAGGGGCAGTACTGAGGGAGCGCCGCACTCTCGGAGGGGCGGTACTGAGGGAGCGCCGCACTGTCGAAGAGGCAGTACTGAGGGAGCGCCGCACTGTCGGAGGGGCGGTACTTAGGGAGCTCCGCACTGTTGGAGGGGCGGTACTTAGGGAGCACTGCACTGTCGGAGGGGCAGTACTGAGGGAGCGCTGCACTGTCGGAGGGGCAGTAATGAGGGAGCGCCACACTGTCGGAGGAGCAGTACTGAGGGAGCGCCGCACTGTCGGAGGGGCAGTACTGAGGGAGCGCCGCACTCTCGGAGGGGCGGTACTGAGGGAGCGCCGCACTGTCGAAGAGGCAGTACTGAGGGAGCGCCGCACTGTCGGAGGGGTGGTACTGAGGGAGCGCCGCACTGTCGGAGGGGCAGTACTAAGGGAGCACTGCACTGTCGGAGGGGCAGTACTGAGGGAGCGCTGGACTGTTGGAGGGGCGGTACTGAGGGAGCGCCGCACTGTCGGAGTGGCAGTACTGAGGGAGCGCTGCACTGTCGGAGGGGCGGTACTTAGGGAGCTCCGCACTGCTGGAGGGGCAGTACTGAGGGAGCGCTGCACTGTTGGAGGGGCAGTACTGAGGGAGCGCCGCACTGTCGGAGGTGCAGTACTGAGGGAGGGCCGCACTGTCGGAGGGGCGGTACTGAGGGAGCGCTGCACTGTCGGAGGGACAGTACTGAGGGAGCGCCGCACAGTTGGAGGGGCGGTACTGAGGGAGCGCCGCACTGTCGGAGGGGCAGTACTGAGGGAGCGCTGCACTGTCGGAGGGGCGGTACTTAGGGAGCTCCGCACTGTTGGAGGGGCGGTACTTAGGGAGCACTGCACTGTCGGAGGGGCAGTACTGAGGGAGCGCTGCACTGTCGGAGGGGCAGTAATGAGGGAGCGCCACACTGTCGGAGGAGCAGTACTGAGGAAGCGCCGCACTGTCGGAGGGGCGGTATTGAGGGAGCGCCGCACTGTCGGAGGGGCAGTACTGCGGGAGGGCCGCACTGTCGTAGGGGCGGTACTGAGGGAGCGCCGCACTGTCGGAGGGGCAGTACTGAGCGAGGACCGCACTGTCGGCGGGGCAGTACTGTCGGAGGGGCAGTACTGAGGGAGCGCCGCACTGTCCGAGGGGCAGTACTGAGGGAGCGCCGCACTGTCGGAGGGGCGGTACTGAGGGAGCGACGCACTGTCGGCGGGACAGTTTTGAGGAAGAGCTGCACTGTCGGAGGGGCGGTACTGAGGGAGCGCCGCACTGTCGGAGGGGTGGTACTGAGGGAGCGCCGCACTGTCGGAGGGGCGGTTCTGAGGGAGTGCCGCACTGTCGGAGGGGCGGTACTGAGGGAACGCCGCACTGTCGGAGGGGCGGTGCTGAGGGAGCGCCGCACTGTCGGAGGGGCGGTGCTGAGGGAGCGCCGCACTGTCGGAGGGGCTGTATTGAGGGATTACCGCACTGTCGGAGTGGCAGTACTGAGGGAGCGCTGCACTGTCGGAGGGGCAGTACTGAGGGAGCGCCGCACTGTTGGAGGGGCAGTACTGAGGGAGCGCCGCACTGTCGGAGGTGCAGTACTGAGGGAGCGCCGCACTGTCGGAGGGGCGGTACTGAGGGAGCGCCGCACTGTCGGAGGGGCAGTACTGAGGGAGCGCCGCACTCTCGGAGGGGCGGAACTGAGGGAGCGCCGCACAGTCAGAGGGGCGGTACTGAGGGAGCGCCGCAATGTCGGAGGGACAGTACTGAGGGAGCGCCGCACTCTCGGAGGGGCGGTACTGAGGGAGCGCCGCACTGTCGGAGGGGCGGTACTGAGGGAGTGCCGCACTGTCGGAGGGGAAGTACTAAGGGAGCACTGCACTGTCGGAGGGGCTGTACTGAGGGAGCACTGCACTGTGGGAGGGGCGGTACTGAGGGAGCGCCGCACTGTCGGAGGGGCAGTACTGAGGGAGCGCTGCACTGTCGGAGGGGCGGTACTTAGGGAGCTCCGCACTGTTGGAGGGGCGGTACTTAGGGGGCACTGCACTGTCGGAGGGGCAGTACTGAGGGAGCGCCGCACTGTCGGAAGGGCAGTACTGAGGGAGCGCTGCACTGTCGGAGGGGCAGTACTGAGGGAGCGCCGCACTGTCGGAGGGGCGGTACTGAGGGAGCGCCGCACTGTCGGAGGGGCAGTACTGCGGGAGGGCCGCACTGTCGTAGGGGCGGTACTGAGAGAGCGCCGCACTGTCGGAGGGGCAGTACTGAGCGAGGACCGCACTGTCGGCGGGGCAGTACTGTCGGAGGGGCAATACTGAGGGAGCGCCGCACTGTCGGAGAGGCAGTACTGAGGGAGCGCCGCACTGTCGGAGGGCCGGTACTGAGGGAGCGCCGCACTGTCGGAGGGGCGGTACTGAGGGAACGCCGCACTGTTGGAGGGGCGGTGCTGAGGGAGCGCCGCACTGTCGGAGGGGCGGTACTGAGGGAGCGCCGCACTGTCGGAGGGGCTGTATTGAGGGATTACCGCACTGTCGGAGGGGCAGTACTGAGGGAGCGCCGCACTGTCGGAGGGGATGTACTGAGGGAGCGCCACACTGTCGGAGGGGCATTACTGAGGGAGCGCCGCACTGTCTATGGGGCGGTATGGGGCGAGCACCGCACTTTCGGAGGGGCAGTACTGCGGGAGGGCCGCACTGTCGTAGGGGCGGTACTGAGGGAGCGCCGCACTGTCGGAGGGGCAGTACTGAGGGAGCGCCGCACTGTCGGAGTGGTGGTACTGAGGGAGCGCCGCACTGTCGGAGGGGCAGGACTGAGGGAGCGCCGCAATGTCGGAGGGACAGTACTGAGGGAGCGCCGCACTGTCGGAGGGGCGGTACTGAGGGAGCGCCGCACTGTCGGAGGGGTGGTACAGAGGGAGCGCCGCACTGTCGGAGGGGCAGTACTGAGGGAGCGCCGCACTGTCGGAGGGGTGGTACTGAGGGAGCGCCGCACTGTCGGAGGGGCAGTCCTGAGGGAGCGCGGCACTGTCGGAGGGGTGGTACTGAGGGAGCGCCGCACTGTCGGAGGGGCACTACTAAGGTAGCACTGCACTGTCGGAGGGGCAGTACTGAGGGAGCGCTGCACTGTTGGAGGGGCGGTACTGAGGGAGCGCCGCACTGTCGGAGGGGCAGTACTGAGGGAGCGCCGCACTGTCGGAGGGGCAGTACTGAGGGAGCGCCGCACTGTCGGAGCTGCAGTACTGAGGGAGCGCCGCACTGTTGGAGGGGCGGGTACTTAGGAAGCATTGCACTGTCGGAGGGGCAGTACTGAGGGAGCGCTGCACTGTCGGAGGGGCAGTACTGAGGGAGCGCAGCACTGTCGGAAGGGCAGTATTGAGGGAGTGCTGCACTGTCGGAGGGGCGGTACTGAAGGAGCGCTGCAATGTCGGAAGGGCAGTATTGAGGGAGCGCTGCACTGTCGGAGGGGCAGTACTGAGGGAGTGCTGCACTGTCGGAGGGGCTGTACTGAGGGATCGCTGCACTGTCGGAAGGGCAGTATTGAGGGAGCGCGGCACTGTCGGAGGGGCAGTACTGAGGGAGTGCCGCACTGTCGGAGGAGCAGTACTGAGGGAGCGCCGCACTGTCGGAGGGGCGGTACTGAGGGAGCGCCGCACTGTCGGAGGGGCGGGTACTGAGGGAGCGCTGCACTGTCGGAGGGGCGGTACTGAGGGAGCGCCGCACTTTCGGAGGGGCGGGTACTGTGGGAGCGCCGCACTGTCGGAGGGGCGGTACTGAGGGAGCGCCGCACTGTCGGAGGGACGGTACTGAGGGAGCGCCGCACTGTCGGAGGGGCGGTACTGAGGGAGCGCCGCAGTGTCGGGGGGGCGGTTATGAGGGAGCGCCGCACTGTCGGAGGGGCGGTACCAAGGGAGCCCTGCAATGTCGGAGGGCCAGTACCGAGGGAGCGCCGCACTGTCGGAAGGGCAGTATTGAGGGAGCGCCGCACTGTCGGAGGGGCAGCACTGAGGGAGTGCCGCACTGTTGGAGGGGCGGTACTGAGGGAATGCCGCACTGTCGGAGGGGCGGTACTGAGGGAGCGCCGCACTGTGGGAGGGGCGGTACTGAGGGAGCGCCGCACTGTCGGAGGTGAGTTACTGAGGGAGCGCCGCAGTGTCGGAGGGGCAGTTATGAGGGAGCGCCGCTCTGTCGGAGGGGCGGTACCAAGGGAGCCCCGCAATGTCGGAGGGGCAGTACTGAGGGAGCGCCGCACTGTCGGAGGGGCGGTTATGAGGGAGCGCCGCACTGTCGAAGGGGCGGTACTGAGGGAGCGCCGCACTGTCGGAGGGGCAGTACTGAGGTAGCGCCGCAGTGTCGGAGGGGAGGTTATGAGGGAGCGCCGCACTGTCGGAAGGGCAGTACTGAGGGAGCGCCGCAGTGTCGGAGGGGCAGTACTGAGGGAGCGCCGCACTGTCGGAGGGGCGGTACCAAGGGAGCCCCGGAATGTCGGAGGGGCGGTACTGAGGGAGCGCCGCACTGTCGGAGGGGCAGTACTGAGGGAGCGCCGCACTGTCGGAGGGTCGGTACTGAGGGAGCGCCGCACTGTCGGAGGGGCTGTTTTGAGGGAGCGCCGCACTGTCGGAGGGGCGTTACTGAGGGAGCGCGGCACTGTCGGAGGGGCTGTATTGAGGGAGCGCCGCACTGTCGGAGGGGCTGTATTGAGGGAGCGCCGCACTTTCGGAGTGGCAGTACTGAGGGAACGCCGCACTGTTGGAGGGGCAGTACTGCGGGAGGGCCGCACTGTCGTAGGGGCGGTACTGAGGTAGTGCCACACTGTCGGAGGGGCGGTACTAATGGAGCGCTGCACTGTCGGAGTGGCGGTACTGAGGGAGCGCCGCACTGTCGGAGGGGCAGTACTGAGGGAGCACCGCACTGTCGGAGGGGCAGTACTGTTGGAGGGGCAGTACTGAGGGAGCGCTGCACTGTCGGAGGAGCGGTACTGAGGGAGCGCTGCCCTCTCAGAGCAGCGGTACTGAGGGAGCGCCGCAATGTCGGAAGAGCAGTACTGAGGGAGAGCCACACTGTTGGAGGGGCGGTACTGAGGGAGCCCGCACTGTCGGAGGGGCGGTACTGAGGGAGCGCCGCCCTGTCGGAGGGGCGGTATTGAGGGAGCGCCGCACTGTCGGAGCTGCAGTACTGAGGGAGCGCCGCACTGTCGGAGGGGCGGTACTGAGGGAGCGCCACACTGTCGGAGGGGCAGTACTGAGGGAGCGCCGCACTGTCGGAGGGGCAGTACTGAGGGAGCGCCGCACTGTCGGAGGGGCAGTACTGAGGGAGAGCCCCACATTCGGAGGGGCAGTACTGAGGGAGCGCCGCAATGTCGGAGGGACAGTACTGAGGGAGCGCCGCACTCTCGGAGGGGTGGTACTGAGGGAGCGCCGCACTGTCGGAGGGGCAGTACTAAGGGAGCGCCGCAATGTCGGAGGGACAGTACTGAGGGAGCGCCGCACTGTCAGAGGGGCGGTACTGAGGGAGCGCCGCACTGTCTGAGGGGCAGTACTTAGGAAGCATTGCACTGTCGGAGGGGCAGTACTGAGGGAGCGCTGCACTGTCGGAGGGGCAGTACTGAGGGAGCGCTGCACTGTCGGAGGGGCAGTACTGAGGGAGCGCTGCACTGTCGGAGGGGCAGTACTGAGGGAGCGCTGCACTGTCGGAAGGGCAGTATTGAGGGAGGGCCGCACTGTCGGAGGGGCAGTACTGAGGGAGCGCCGCACTCTCGGAGGGGCGGTACTGAGGGAGCGCCGCACTGTCGAAGAGGCAGTACTGAGGGAGCGCCGCACTGTCGGAGGGGTGGTACTGAGGGAGCGCCGCACTGTCGGAGGGGCAGTACTAAGGGAGCACTGCACTGTCGGAGGGGCAGTACTGAGGGAGCGCTGGACTGTTGGAGGGGCGGTACTGAGGGAGCGCCGCACTGTCGGAGTGGCAGTACTGAGGGAGCGCTGCACTGTCGGAGGGGCGGTACTTAGGGAGCTCCGCACTGCTGGAGGGGCAGTACTGAGGGAGCGCTGCACTGTTGGAGGGGCAGTACTGAGGGAGCGCCGCACTGTCGGAGGTGCAGTACTGAGGGAGGGCCGCACTGTCGGAGGGGCGGTACTGAGGGAGCGCTGCACTGTCGGAGGGACAGTACTGAGGGAGCGCCGCACTGTTGGAGGGGCGGTACTGAGGGAGCGCCGCACTGTCGGAGGGGCAGTACTGAGGGAGCGCTGCACTGTCGGAGGGGCGGTACTTAGGGAGCTCCGCACTGTTGGAGGGGCGGTACTTAGGGAGCACTGCACTGTCGGAGGGGCAGTACTGAGGGAGCGCTGCACTGTCGGAGGGGCAGTAATGAGGGAGCGCCACACTGTCGGAGGAGCAGTACTGAGGGAGCGCCGCACTGTCGGAGGGGCGGTATTGAGGGAGCGCCGCACTGTCGGAGGGGCAGTACTGCGGGAGGGCCGCACTGTCGTAGGGGCGGTACTGAGGGAGCGCCGCACTGTCGGAGGGGCAGTACTGAGCGAGGACCGCACTGTCGGCGGGGCAGTACTGTCGGAGGGGCAGTACTGAGGGAGCGCCGCACTGTCCGAGGGGCAGTACTGAGGGAGCGCCGCACTGTCGGAGGGGCGGTACTGAGGGAGCGACGCACTGTCGGCGGGACAGTTTTGAGGAAGAGCTGCACTGTCGGAGGGGCGGTACTGAGGGAGCGCCGCACTGTCGGAGGGGTGGTACTGAGGGAGCGCCGCACTGTCGGAGGGGCGGTTCTGAGGGAGTGCCGCACTGTTGAGGGAACGCCGCACTGTCGGAGGGGCGGTGCTGAGGGAGCGCCGCACTGTCGGAGGGGCGGTACTGAGGGAGCGCCGCACTGTCGGAGGGGCTGTATTGAGGGATTACCGCACTGTCGGAGTGGCAGTACTGAGGGAGCGCTGCACTGTCGGAGGGGCAGTACTGAGGGAGCGCCGCACTGTTGGAGGGGCAGTACTGAGGGAGCGCCGCACTGTCGGAGGTGCAGTACTGAGGGAGCGCCGCACTGTCGGAGGGGCGGTACTGAGGGAGCGCCGCACTGTCGGAGGGGCAGTACTGAGGGAGCGCCGCACTCTCGGAGGGGCGGAACTGAGGGAGCGCCGCACAGTCAGAGGGGCGGTACTGAGGGAGCGCCGCAATGTCGGAGGGACAGTACTGAGGGAGCGCCGCACTCTCGGAGGGGCGGTACTGAGGGAGCGCCGCACTGTCGGAGGGGCGGTACTGAGGGAGTGCCGCACTGTCGGAGGGGAAGTACTAAGGGAGCACTGCACTGTCGGAGGGGCTGTACTGAGGGAGCACTGCACTGTGGGAGGGGCGGTACTGAGGGAGCGCCGCACTGTCGGAGGGGCAGTACTGAGGGAGCGCTGCACTGTCGGAGGGGCGGTACTTAGGGAGCTCCGCACTGTTGGAGGGGCGGTACTTAGGGGGCACTGCACTGTCGGAGGGGCAGTACTGAGGGAGCGCCGCACTGTCGGAAGGGCAGTACTGAGGGAGCGCTGCACTGTCGGAGGGGCAGTACTGAGGGAGCGCTGGACTGTTGGAGGGGCGGTACTGAGGGAGCGCCGCACTGTCGGAGTGGCAGTACTGAGGGAGCGCTGCACTGTCGGAGGGGCGGTACTTAGGGAGCTCCGCACTGCTGGAGGGGCAGTACTGAGGGAGCGCTGCACTGTTGGAGGGGCAGTACTGAGGGAGCGCCGCACTGTCGGAGGTGCAGTACTGAGGGAGGGCCGCACTGTCGGAGGGGCGGTACTGAGGGAGCGCTGCACTGTCGGAGGGACAGTACTGAGGGAGCGCCGCACTGTTGGAGGGGCGGTACTGAGGGAGCGCCGCACTGTCGGAGGGGCAGTACTGAGGGAGCGCTGCACTGTCGGAGGGGCGGTACTTAGGGAGCTCCGCACTGTTGGAGGGGCGGTACTTAGGGAGCACTGCACTGTCGGAGGGGCAGTACTGAGGGAGCGCTGCACTGTCGGAGGGGCAGTAATGAGGGAGCGCCACACTGTCGGAGGAGCAGTACTGAGGGAGCGCCGCACTGTCGGAGGGGCGGTATTGAGGGAGCGCCGCACTGTCGGAGGGGCAGTACTGCGGGAGGGCCGCACTGTCGTAGGGGCGGTACTGAGGGAGCGCCGCACTGTCGGAGGGGCAGTACTGAGCGAGGACCGCACTGTCGGCGGGGCAGTACTGTCGGAGGGGCAGTACTGAGGGAGCGCCGCACTGTCCGAGGGGCAGTACTGAGGGAGCGCCGCACTGTCGGAGGGGCGGTACTGAGGGAGCGACGCACTGTCGGCGGGACAGTTTTGAGGAAGAGCTGCACTGTCGGAGGGGCGGTACTGAGGGAGCGCCGCACTGTCGGAGGGGTGGTACTGAGGGAGCGCCGCACTGTCGGAGGGGCGGTTCTGAGGGAGTGCCGCACTGTTGAGGGAACGCCGCACTGTCGGAGGGGCGGTGCTGAGGGAGCGCCGCACTGTCGGAGGGGCGGTACTGAGGGAGCGCCGCACTGTCGGAGGGGCTGTATTGAGGGATTACCGCACTGTCGGAGTGGCAGTACTGAGGGAGCGCTGCACTGTCGGAGGGGCAGTACTGAGGGAGCGCCGCACTGTTGGAGGGGCAGTACTGAGGGAGCGCCGCACTGTCGGAGGTGCAGTACTGAGGGAGCGCCGCACTGTCGGAGGGGCGGTACTGAGGGAGCGCCGCACTGTCGGAGGGGCAGTACTGAGGGAGCGCCGCACTCTCGGAGGGGCGGAACTGAGGGAGCGCCGCACAGTCAGAGGGGCGGTACTGAGGGAGCGCCGCAATGTCGGAGGGACAGTACTGAGGGAGCGCCGCACTCTCGGAGGGGCGGTACTGAGGGAGCGCCGCACTGTCGGAGGGGCGGTACTGAGGGAGTGCCGCACTGTCGGAGGGGAAGTACTAAGGGAGCACTGCACTGTCGGAGGGGCTGTACTGAGGGAGCACTGCACTGTGGGAGGGGCGGTACTGAGAGAGCGCCGCACTGTCGGAGGGGCAGTACTGAGGGAGCGCTGCACTGTCGGAGGGGCGGTACTTAGGGAGCTCCGCACTGTTGGAGGGGCGGTACTTAGGGGGCACTGCACTGTCGGAGGGGCAGTACTGAGGGAGCGCCGCACTGTCGGAAGGGCAGTACTGAGGGAGCGCTGCACTGTCGGAGGGGCAGTACTGAGGGAGCGCCGCACTGTCGGAGGGGCGGTACTGAGGGAGCGCCGCACTGTCGGAGGGGCAGTACTGCGGGAGGGCCGCACTGTCGTAGGGGCGGTACTGAGGGAGCGCCGCACTGTCGGAGGGGCAGTACTGAGCGAGGACCGCACTGTCGGCGGGGCAGTACTGTCGGAGGGGCAATACTGAGGGAGCGCCGCACTGTCGGAGAGGCAGTACTGAGGGAGCGCCGCACTGTCGGAGGGGCGGGTACTGAGGGAGCGACGCACTGTCGGAGGGCCGGTACTGAGGGAGCGCCACACTGTCGGAGGGGCGGTACTGAGGGAGCGCCGCACTGTCGGAGGGGCGGTACTGAGGGAACGCCGCACTGTTGGAGGGGCGGTGCTGAGGGAGCGCCGCACTGTCGGAGGGGCGGTACTGAGGGAGCGCCGCACTGTCGGAGGGGCTGTATTGAGGGATTACCGCACTGTCGGAGGGGCAGTACTGAGGGAGCGCCGCACTGTCGGAGGGGATGTACTGAGGGAGCGCCACACTGTCGGAGGGGCATTACTGAGGGAGCGCCGCACTGTCTATGGGGCGGTATGGGGCGAGCACCGCACTTTCGGAGGGGCAGTACTGCGGGAGGGCCGCACTGTCGTAGGGGCGGTACTGAGGGAGCGCCGCACTGTCGGAGGGGCAGTACTGAGGGAGCGCCGCACTGTCGGAGTAGTGGTACTGAGGGAGCGCCGCACTGTCGGAGGGGCAGGACTGAGGGAGCGCCGCAATGTCGGAGGGACAGTACTGAGGGAGCGCCGCACTGTCGGAGGGGCGGTACTGAGGGAGCGCCGCACTGTTGGAGGGGTGGTACAGAGGGAGCGCCGCACTGTCGGAGGGGCAGTACTGAGGGAGCGCCGCACTGTCGGAGGGGTGGTACTGAGGGAGCGCCGCACTGTCGGAGGGGCAGTCCTGAGGGAGCGCGGCACTGTCGGAGGGGTGGTACTGAGGGAGCGCCGCACTGTCGGAGGGGCACTACTAAGGTAGCACTGCACTGTCGGAGGGGCAGTACTGAGGGAGCGCTGCACTGTTGGAGGGGCGGTACTGAGGGAGCGCCGCACTGTCGGAGGGGCAGTACTGAGGGAGCGCCGCACTGTCGGAGGGGCAGTACTGAGGGAGCGCCGCACTGTCGGAGCTGCAGTACTGAGGGAGCGCCGCACTGTTGGAGGGGCGGTACTTAGGAAGCATTGCACTGTCGGAGGGGCAGTACTGAGGGAGCGCTGCACTGTCGGAGGGGCAGTACTGAGGGAGCGCAGCACTGTCGGAAGGGCAGTATTGAGGGAGTGCTGCACTGTCGGAGGGGCGGTACTGAAGGAGCGCTGCAATGTCGGAAGGGCAGTATTGAGGGAGCGCTGCACTGTCGGAGGGGCAGTACTGAGGGAGTGCTGCACTGTCGGAGGGGCTGTACTGAGGGATCGCTGCACTGTCGGAAGGGCAGTATTGAGGGAGCGCGGCACTGTCGGAGGGGCAGTACTGAGGGAGTGCCGCACTGTCGGAGGAGCAGTACTGAGGGAGCGCCGCACTGTCGGAGGGGCGGTACTGAGGGAGCGCCGCACTGTCGGAGGGGCGGTACTGAGGGAGCGCTGCACTGTCGGAGGGGCGGTACTGAGGGAGCGCCGCACTTTCGGAGGGGCGGTACTGTGGGAGCGCCGCACTGTCGGAGGGGCGGTACTGAGGGAGCGCCGCACTGTCGGAGGGACGGTACTGAGGGAGCGCCGCACTGTCGGAGGGGCGGTACTGAGGGAGCGCCGCAGTGTCGGGGGGGGCGGTTATGAGGGAGCGCCGCACTGTCGGAGGGGCGGTACCAAGGGAGCCCTGCAATGTCGGAGGGCCAGTACCGAGGGAGCGCCGCACTGTCGGAAGGGCAGTATTGAGGGAGCGCCGCACTGTCGGAGGGGCAGCACTGAGGGAGTGCCGCACTGTTGGAGGGGCGGTACTGAGGGAATGCCGCACTGTCGGAGGGGCGGTACTGAGGGAGCGCCGCACTGTGGGAGGGGCGGTACTGAGGGAGCGCCGCACTGTCGGAGGGGAGTTACTGAGGGAGCGCCGCAGTGTCGGAGGGGCAGTTATGAGGGAGCGCCGCTCTGTCGGAGGGGCGGTACCAAGGGAGCCCCGCAATGTCGGAGGGGCAGTACTGAGGGAGCGCCGCACTGTCGGAGGGGCGGTTATGAGGGAGCGCCGCACTGTCGAAGGGGCGGTACTGAGGGAGCGCCGCACTGTCGGAGGGGCAGTACTGAGCGAGGACCGCACTGTCGGCGGGGCAGTACTGTCGGAGGGGCAATACTGAGGGAGCGCCGCACTGTCGGAGAGGCAGTACTGAGGGAGCGCCGCACTGTCGGAGGGGAGGTACTGAGGGAGCGACGCACTGTCGGAGGGCCGGTACTGAGGGAGCGCCACACTGTCGGAGGGGCGGTACTGAGGGAGCGCCGCACTGTCGGAGGGGCGGTACTGAGGGAACGCCGCACTGTTGGAGGGGCGGTGCTGAGGGAGCGCCGCACTGTCGGAGGGGCGGTACTGAGGGAGCGCCGCACTGTCGGAGGGGCTGTATTGAGGGATTACCGCACTGTCGGAGGGGCAGTACTGAGGGAGCGCCGCACTGTCGGAGGGGATGTACTGAGGGAGCGCCACACTGTCGGAGGGGCATTACTGAGGGAGCGCCGCACTGTCTATGGGGCGGTATGGGGCGAGCACCGCACTTTCGGAGGGGCAGTACTGCGGGAGGGCCGCACTGTCGTAGGGGCGGTACTGAGGGAGCGCCGCACTGTCGGAGGGGCAGTACTGAGGGAGCGCCGCACTGTCGGAGTAGTGGTACTGAGGGAGCGCCGCACTGTCGGAGGGGCAGGACTGAGGGAGCGCCGCAATGTCGGAGGGACAGTACTGAGGGAGCGCCGCACTGTCGGAGGGGCGGTACTGAGGGAGCGCCGCACTGTTGGAGGGGTGGTACAGAGGGAGCGCCGCACTGTCGGAGGGGCAGTACTGAGGGACCGCCGCACTGTCGGAGGGGTGGTACTGAGGGAGCGCCGCACTGTCGGAGGGGCAGTCCTGAGGGAGCGCGGCACTGTCGGAGGGGTGGTACTGAGGGAGCGCCGCACTGTCGGAGGGGCACTACTAAGGTAGCACTGCACTGTCGGAGGGGCAGTACTGAGGGAGCGCTGCACTGTTGGAGGGGCGGTACTGAGGGAGCGCCGCACTGTCGGAGGGGCAGTACTGAGGGAGCGCCGCACTGTCGGAGGGGCAGTACTGAGGGAGCGCCGCACTGTCGGAGCTGCAGTACTGAGGGAGCGCCGCACTGTTGGAGGGGCGGTACTTAGGAAGCATTGCACTGTCGGAGGGGCAGTACTGAGGGAGCGCTGCACTGTCGGAGGGGCAGTACTGAGGGAGCGCAGCACTGTCGGAAGGGCAGTATTGAGGGAGTGCTGCACTGTCGGAGGGGCGGTACTGAAGGAGCGCTGCAATGTCGGAAGGGCAGTATTGAGGGAGCGCTGCACTGTCGGAGGGGCAGTACTGAGGGAGTGCTGCACTGTCGGAGGGGCTGTACTGAGGGATCGCTGCACTGTCGGAAGGGCAGTATTGAGGGAGCGCGGCACTGTCGGAGGGGCAGTACTGAGGGAGTGCCGCACTGTCGGAGGAGCAGTACTGAGGGAGCGCCGCACTGTCGGAGGGGCGGTACTGAGGGAGCGCCGCACTGTCGGAGGGGCGGTACTGAGGGAGCGCTGCACTGTCGGAGGGGGCGGTACTGAGGGAGCGCCGCACTTTCGGAGGGGCGGTACTGTGGGAGCGCCGCACTGTCGGAGGGGCGGTACTGAGGGAGCGCCGCACTGTCGGAGGGACGGTACTGAGGGAGCGCCGCACTGTCGGAGGGGCGGTACTGAGGGAGCGCCGCAGTGTCGGGGGGGGCGGTTATGAGGGAGCGCCGCACTGTCGGAGGGGCGGTACCAAGGGAGCCCTGCAATGTCGGAGGGCCAGTACCGAGGGAGCGCCGCACTGTCGGAAGGGCAGTATTGAGGGAGCGCCGCACTGTCGGAGGGGCAGCACTGAGGGAGTGCCGCACTGTTGGAGGGGCGGTACTGAGGGAATGCCGCACTGTCGGAGGGGCGGTACTGAGGGAGCGCCGCACTGTGGGAGGGGCGGTACTGAGGGAGCGCCGCACTGTCGGAGGGGAGTTACTGAGGGAGCGCCGCAGTGTCGGAGGGGCAGTTATGAGGGAGCGCCGCTCTGTCGGAGGGGCGGTACCAAGGGAGCCCCGCAATGTCGGAGGGGCAGTACTGAGGGAGCGCCGCACTGTCGGAGGGGCGGTTATGAGGGAGCGCCGCACTGTCGAAGGGGCGGTACTGAGGGAGCGCCGCACTGTCGGAGGGGCAGTACTGAGGTAGCGCCGCAGTGTCGGAGGGGAGGTTATGAGGGAGCGCCGCACTGTCGGAAGGGCAGTACTGAGGGAGCGCCGCAGTGTCGGAGGGGCAGTACTGAGGGAGCGCCGCACTGTCGGAGGGGCGGTACCAAGGGAGCCCCGGAATGTCGGAGGGGCGGTACTGAGGGAGCGCCGCACTGTCGGAGGGGCAGTACTGAGGGAGCGCCGCACTGTCGGAGGGTCGGTACTGAGGGAGCGCCGCACTGTCGGAGGGGCTGTTTTGAGGGAGCGCCGCACTGTCGGAGGGGCGTTACTGAGGGAGCGCGGCACTGTCGGAGGGGCTGTATTGAGGGAGCGCCGCACTGTCGGAGGGGCTGTATTGAGGGAGCGCCGCACTTTCGGAGTGGCAGTACTGAGGGAACGCCGCACTGTTGGAGGGGCAGTACTGCGGGAGGGCCGCACTGTCGTAGGGGCGGTACTGAGGTAGTGCCACACTGTCGGAGGGGCAGTACTGAGGGAGCGCCGCACTGTCGGAGGGGCGGTACTAATGGAGCGCTGCACTGTCGGAGTGGCGGTACTGAGGGAGCGCCGCACTGTCGGAGGGGCAGTACTGAGGGAGCACCGCACTGTCGGAGGGGCAGTACTGTTGGAGGGGCAGTACTGAGGGAGTGCTGCACTGTCGGAGGAGCGGTACTGAGGGAGCGCTGCCCTCTCAGAGCAGCGGTACTGAGGGAGCGCCGCAATGTCGGAAGAGCAGTACTGAGGGAGAGCCACACTGTTGGAGGGGCGGTACTGAGGGAGCCCGCACTGTCGGAGGGGCGGTACTGAGGGAGCGCCGCCCTGTCGGAGGGGCGGTATTGAGGGAGCGCCGCACTGTCGGAGCTGCAGTACTGAGGGAGCGCCGCACTGTCGGAGGGGCGGTACTGAGGGAGCGCCACACTGTCGGAGGGGCAGTACTGAGGGAGCGCCGCACTGTCGGAGGGGCAGTACTGAGGGAGCGCCGCACTGTCGGAGGGGCAGTACTGAGGGAGAGCCCCACATTCGGAGGGGCAGTACTGAGGGAGCGCCGCAATGTCGGAGGGACAGTACTGAGGGAGCGCCGCACTGTCAGAGGGGCGGTACTGAGGGAGCGCCGCACTGTCGGAGGGGCAGTACTTAGGAAGCATTGCACTGTCGGAGGGGCAGTACTGAGGGAGCGCTGCACTGTCGGAGGGGCAGTACTGAGGGAGCGCTGCACTGTCGGAGGGGCAGTACTGAGGGAGCGCTGCACTGTCGGAGGGGCAGTACTGAGGGAGCGCTGCACTGTCGGAAGGGCAGTATTGAGGGAGGGCTGCACTGTCGGAGGGGCGGTACTGAGGGAGCGCTGCACTGTCGGAAGGGCAGTATAGAGGGAGCGCTGCACTGTCGGAGGGGCAGTACTGAGGGAGCGCCGCACTGTCGGAGGAGCAGTACTGAGGGAGCGCCGCACTGTCGGAGGGGCAGTACTGAGGGAGCGCTGCACTGTCGGAGTAGCAGTACTGAGGGAGCGCCGCACTGTCGGAGGTGCAGTACTGAGGGAGTGCCGCACTGTCGGAGGGGCAGTACTGAGGGAGCGCCGCACTGTCGGAGGGGCGGTACTGAGGGAGCGCCGCACTGTCGGAGGGGCAGTACTGAGGGAGTGCCGCACTGTCGGAGGGACAGTACTGAGGGAGCGCCGCACTGTCGGTGGGGCGGTACTGAGGGAGCGCCGCACTGTCGGAGTTGCGGTACTGAGGGAGCGCCGCACTGTCGGAGGGGAGGTGCTGAGGGAGCGCCGCAGTGTCGGAGGGGCGGTACTGAGGGAGCGCCGCACTGTCGGAGGGGCGTTACTGAGGGAGCGCCGCAGTGTCGGAGGGGCAGTTATGAGGGAGCGCCGCTCTGTCGGAGGGGCGGTACCAAGGGAGCCCCGCAATGTCGGAGGGGCAGTACTGAGGGAGCGCCGCACTGTCGGAGGGGCGGTTGTGAGGGAGCGACGCACTGCCGAAGGGGCGGTACTGAGGGAGCGCCGCACTGTCGGAGGGGCAGTACTGAGGGAGCGCCGCAGTGTCGGAAGGGCGGTACTGAGGGAGCGCCGCACTGTCGGAGGGGCAGTACTGAGGGAGCGCCGCAGTGTCGGAAGAGCAGTACTGAGGGAGAGCCACACTGTTGGAGGGGCGGTACTGAGGGAGCCAGCACTGTCGGAGGGGCGGTACTGAGGGAGCGCCGCCCTGTCGGAGGGGCGGTATTGAGGGAGCGCCGCACTGTCGGAGCTGCAGTACTGAGGGAGCGCCGCACTGTCGGAGGGGCGGTACTGAGGGAGCGCCACACTGTCGGAGGGGCAGTACTGAGGGAGCGCCGCACTGTCGGAGGGGCAGTACTGAGGGAGCGCCGCACTGTCGGAGGGGCAGTACTGAGGGAGAGCCCCACATTCGGAGGGGCAGTACTGAGGGAGCGCCGCAATGTCGGAGGGACAGTACTGAGGGAGCGCCGCACTGTCAGAGGGGCGGTACTGAGGGAGCGCCGCACTGTCGGAGGGGCAGTACTTAGGAAGCATTGCACTGTCGGAGGGGCAGTACTGAGGGAGCGCTGCACTGTTGGAGGGGCAGTACTGAGGGAGCGCCGCAGTGTCGGAAGGGCGGTACTGAGGGAGCGCCGCACTGTCGGAGGGGCAGTACTGAGGGAGCGCCGCAGTGTCGGAAGAGCAGTACTGAGGGAGAGCCACACTGTTGGAGGGGCGGTACTGAGGGAGCCCGCACTGTCGGAGGGGCGGTACTGAGGGAGCGCCGCCCTGTCGGAGGGGCGGTATTGAGGGAGCGCCGCACTGTCGGAGCTGCAGTACTGAGGGAGCGCCGCACTGTCGGAGGGGCGGTACTGAGGGAGCGCCACACTGTCGGAGGGGCAGTACTGAGGGAGCGCCGCACTGTCGGAGGGGCAGTACTGAGGGAGCGCCGCACTGTCGGAGGGGCAGTACTGAGGGAGAGCCCCACATTCGGAGGGGCAGTACTGAGGGAGCGCCGCAATGTCGGAGGGACAGTACTGAGGGAGCGCCGCACTGTCAGAGGGGCGGTACTGAGGGAGCGCCGCACTGTCGGAGGGGCAGTACTTAGGAAGCATTGCACTGTCGGAGGGGCAGTACTGAGGGAGCGCTGCACTGTCGGAGGGGCAGTACTGAGGGAGCGCCGCAGTGTCGGAAGGGCGGTACTGAGGGAGCGCCGCACTGTCGGAGGGGCAGTACTGAGGGAGCGCCGCAGTGTCGGAAGAGCAGTACTGAGGGAGAGCCACACTGTTGGAGGGGCGGTACTGAGGGAGCCCGCACTGTCGGAGGGGCGGTACTGAGGGAGCGCCGCCCTGTCGGAGGGGCGGTATTGAGGGAGCGCCGCACTGTCGGAGCTGCAGTACTGAGGGAGCGCCGCAGTGTCGGAGGGGAGGTTATGAGTGAGCGCCGCACTGTCGGAAGGGCAGTACTGAGGGAGTGCCGCAGTGTCGGAGGGGCAGTACTGAGGGAGCGCCGCCCTGTCGGACGGGCGGTACCAAGGGAGCCCCGCAATGTCGGAGGGGCGGTACAGAGGGAGCGCCGCACTGTTGGAGGGGCGGTACTGAGGGAGCGCCGCACTGTCGGAGTGGCAGGACTGAGGGAGCGCCACACTGTCGGAGGGACGGTACTGAGGGAGCACCGCACTGTCGCAGGGGCGGTACTAAGGGAGCGCCGCACTGTCAGAGGGGCGGTACTGAGGGAGCGCCGCACTGTCGGAGGGGCTGCATTGAGGGAGCGCCGCACTGTCGGAGGGGCGTTACTGAGGGAGCGCGGCACTGTCGGAGGAGCTGCATTGAGGGAGCGCCGCACTGTCGGAGGGGCTGTATTGAGGGAGCGCCGCACTTTCGGAGGGGCAGTACTGAGGGAGCGCCGCACTGTTGGAGGGGCAGTACTGCGGGAGGGCCGCACTGTCGTCGGGGCGGTACTGAGGTAGTGCCACACTGTCGGAGGGGCGGGTACTAAGGGAGCGCTGCACTGTCGGAGTGGCGGTACTGAGGGAGCGCCGCACTGTCGGAGGGGCAGTACTGAGGGAGAGCCACACTGTTGGAGGGGCGGTACTGAGGGAGCCCGCACTGTCGGAGGGGGCGGTATTGAGGGAGCGCCCCACTGTCGGATGGGCAGTACTGAGGTAGGGCCGCACTGTCGTAGGGGCGGTACTGAGGGAGCGCCGCACTGTCGGAGGGGCGGTACTGAGGTAGCGCCACACTGTCGGAGGGGCGGTACTGATGGAGCGCCGCACTGTCGGAGGGGTGGTACGGAGGGAGCGCCGCACTGTCGGAGGGGGAGTACTGGGGGAGGGCCGCACTGTCGGAGGGGCAGTACTGAGGGAGCGCTGCACTGTCGGAGGGGCAGTATTGAGGAAGCGATGCACTGTCAGAGCAGCGGTACTGAGGGAGCGCCGCACTGTCAGAGGGGCGGTACTGAGGGAGAGCCACACTGTTGGAGGGGCGGTACTGAGGGAGCCCGCACTGTCGGAGGGGCGGGTACTGAGGGAGCGCCGCACTGTCGGAGGGGGCGGTACTGAGGGAGCGCCGCACTGTCGGAGGGGTGGTACTGAGGGAGCGCGGCACTGTCGGAGGGGCGGTACTGAGGGAGCGCCGCACTGTCGGAGGGGCGGTATTGAGGGAGCGCCGCACTGTCGGATGGGCAGTACTGAGGGAGTGCCACACTGTCGGAGGGGCGGGTACTAAGGGAGCACCGCACTGTCGGAGGGGCAGTACTGAGGGATCGCCACACTGTCGGGGGGGCGGTACTGAGGGAGCGCCGCACTGTTGGAGGGGCGGTACAGAGGGAGCGCCGCACTGTCGGAGGGGCAGTGCTGAGGGAGCGCCGCCCTGTCGGAGGTGCAGTACTGAGGGAGCGCCGCACTGTCGGAGGGGCGGTACTGAGGGTGCGCCGCACTGTCGGAGGGGCAGGACTGAGGGAGCGCCGCACTGTCGGAGGGGCAGTACTGAGGGAGCGCCGCACTCTCGGAGGGGCGGTACAGAGGGAGCGCCGCACTGTCGAAGGGGCAGTACTGAGGGAGCGCCGCACTGTCGGAGGGGTGGTACTGAGGGAGCGCCGCACTGTCGGAGGGGCAGTACTAAGGGAGCACCGCACTGTCGGAGGGGCAGTACTGAGGGAGCGCTGCACTGTTGGAGGGGCTGGTACTGAGGGAGCGCCGCACTGTCGGAGTGGCAGTACTGAGGGAGCGCTGCACTGTCGGAGGGGCGGTACTTAGGGAGCTCCGCACTGTTGGAGGGGCAGTACTGAGGGAGCGCTGCACTGTTGGAGGGGCAGTACTGAGGGAGCGCCACAGTGTCGGAGGTGCAGTACTGAGGGAGCGCCGCACTGTCGGAGGGGCGGTACTGAGGGAGCGCCGCACTGTCGGAGGGACAGTCCTGAGGGAGCGCCGCACTGTCGGAGGGGTGGTACTGAGGGAGTGCCGCAATGTCGGAGGGACAGTACTGAGGGAGCGCCGCACTCTCGGAGGGGCGGTACTGAGGGAGCGCCGCACTTTCGAAGGGGCAGTACTGAGGGAGCGCCGCACTGTAGGAGGGGTGGTACTGAGGGAGCGCCGCACTGTCGGAGGGGCAGTACCAAGGGAGCACTGCACTGTCGGAGGGGCAGTACTGAGGGAGCACTGCACTGTTGGAGGGGCGGTACTGAGGGAGCGCCGCACTGTCGGAGTGGCAGTACTGAGGGAGCGCTGCACTGTCGGAGGGGCGGTACTTAGGGAGCTCCGCACTGTTGGAGGGGCGGTACTTAGAGAGCACTGCACTGTCGGAGGGGCAGTACTGAGGGAGCGCTGCACTGTCGGAGGGGCAGTACTGAGGGAGCGCCACACTGTCGGAAGGGCAGTACTGAGGGAGCGCTGCACTGTCGGAGGGGCAGTACTGAGGGAGCGCCGCACTGTCGGAGGAGCAGTACTGAGGGAGCGCCGCACTGTCGGAGGGGCAGTACTGAGGGAGCGCCGCACTGTCGGAGGGGCGGTACTGAGGGAGCGCCGCACTGTCGGAGGGGCAGTACTGAGCGAGGACCGCACTGTTGGCGGGGCAGTACTGTTGGAGGGGCAGTACTGAGGGAGCGCCGCACTGTCGGAGGGGCAGTACTGAGGGAGCGCCGACTGTCGGAGGGGCGGTACTGAGAGAGCGACGCACTGTCGGCGGGACAGTTTTGAGGAAGAGCTGCACTGTCGGAGGAGCGGTACTGAGGGAACGCCGCACTGTCGGAGGGGCGGTGCTGAGGGAGCGCCGCAGTGTTGGAGGGGCGGTACTGAGGGAGCGCCGCACTGTCGGAGGGGCTGTATTGAGGGATTACCGCACTGTCGGAGGGGCAGTACTGAGGGAGCGCCGCACTGTCGGAGGGGAGGTACTGACGGAGCGCCACACTGTCGGAGGGGCGTTACTGAGGGAGCGCCGCACTGTCTGTGGGGCGGTATGGGGCGAGCACCGCACTTTCGGAGGGGCAGTACTGCGGGAGGGCCGCACTGTCGTAGGGGCGGTACTGAGGGAGCGCCGCACTGTCGGAGGGGCGGTACTGAGGGAGCGCCACAATGTCGGAGGGGCGGTACTGAGGGAGCGCCGCACTGTCGGAGGGGCGGTACTGAGGTAGCGCCGCACTGTCGGAGGGGCGGTACTGAGGGAGCGCCGCACTGTCGGAGGGGCGGTACGGAGGGAGCGCCGCACTGTCGGAGGTGGAGTACTGGGGGAGGGCCGCACTGTCGGAGGGGCAGTTCTGCGGGAGGGCCGCACTGTCGTAGGGGCGGTACTGAGGGAGCGCCGCACTGTCGGAGGGGCGGTACTGAGGGAGCCCGCACTGTCGGAGGGGCGGTACTGAGGGAGCCCGCACTGTCGGAGGGGCGGTACTGAGGGAGCCCGCACTGTCGGAGGGGCGGTACTGAGGGAGCCCGCACTGTCGGAGGGGCGGTACTGAGGGAGCGCGGCACTGTCGGAGGGGCGGTACTGAGGGAGCGCCGCACTGTCGGAGGGGCGGTATTGAGGGAGTGCCACACTGTCGGAGGGGTGGTACTAATGGAGCACTGCACTGTCGGAGGGGCTGTAATGAGGGATCGCCGCACTGTCGGAGGGGCAGTACTGAGGGAGCGCCGCACTCTCGGAGAGGCAGTACTGAGGGAGCGCCGCACGGTCGGAGGGGCAGTACTGAGGGAGCGCCGCACTGTCGAAGCTGCAGTACTGAGGGAGCGCCGCACTGTCGGAGGGGCGGTACTGAGGGAGCGCCGCACTGTCGGAGGGGGCGGTACTGAGGGAGTGCCGCACTGTCGGAGGGGCGGTACTGAGGGAGCGCCGCACTGTCGGAGGGGAGGTACTGATGGAGCGCCGCACTGTCGGAGGTGCAGTACTGAGGGAGCGCCGCACTGTCGGAGGGGCGGTACTGAGAGAGGGCCGCACTGTCGTGGGGGCTGTACTGAGGGAGCGCCGCACTGTCGGAGGGGCAGTACTGAGCGAGGACCGCACTGTCGGCGGGGCAGTACTGTCGGAGGGGCAGTACTGAGGGAGCGCCGCACTGTCGGAGGGGCAGTACTGAGGGAGCGCCGCACTGTCGGAGGGGCGGTACTGAGGGAGCAACGCACTGTCGGCGGGACAGTTTTGAGGAAGTGCTGCACTGCCGGAGGGGCGGTACTGAGGGAGCGCCGCCCTTTCGGAGGGGTGGTACTGAGGGTGCGCCGCACTGTCGGAGGGGCGCTACTGAGGGAACGCCGCACTGTCGGAGGGGCGGTGCCGAGGGAGCGCCGCACTGTCGGAGGGGTGGTGCTGAGGGAGCGCCGCAGTGTCGGAGGGGCGGTACTGAGGGAGCGCCGCATTGTCGGAGGGGCGGTACTGAGGGAGCGCCGCAGTGTCGGGGGGGCGGTTATGAGGGAGCGCCGCACTGTCGGAGGGGCGGTACCAAGGGAGCCCTGCAATGTCGGAGGGCCAGTACCGAGGGAGCGCCGCACTGTCGGAAGGGCAGTATTGAGGGAGCGCCGCACTGTCGGAGGGGCAGCACTGAGGGAGTGCCGCACTGTCGGAGGGGCGGTACTGAGGGAATGCCGCACTGTCGGAGGGGCGGTACTGAGGGAGCGCCGCACTGTCGGAGGGGCGATACTGAGGGAGCGCCGCACTGTCGGAGGGGCGTTACTGAGGGAGCGCCGCAGTGTCGGAGGGGCAGTTATGAGGGAGCGCCGCTCTGTCGGAGGGGCGGTACCAAGGGAGCCCCGCAATGTCGGAGGGGCAGTACTGAGGGAGCGCCGCACTGTCAGAGGGGCGGTTATGAGGGAGCGCCGCACTGTCGAAGGGGCGGTACTGAGGGAGCGCCGCACTGTCGGAGGGGTGGTACTGAGGGAGCGCGGCACTGTCTGAGGGGCGGTACTGAGGGAGCGCCGCACTGTCGGAGGGGCAGTACTAAGGGAGCACTGCACTGTCGGGGGGGCAGTACTGAGGGAGCGCTGCACTGTTGGAGGGGCGGTACTGAGGGAGCGCCGCACTGTCGGAGTGGCAGTACTGAGGGAGCGCTGCACTGTCGGAGGGGCGGTACTTAGGGAGCTCCGCACTGTTGGAGGGGCAGTACTGAGGGAGCGCTGCACTGTTGGAGGGGCAGTACTGAGGGAGCGCCACACTGTCGGAGGTGCAGTACTGAGGGAGCGCCGCACTGTCGGAGGGGCGGTACTGAGGGAGCGCCGCACTGTCGGAGGGACAGTACTGAGGGAACGCCGCACTGTCGGAGGGGTGGTACTGAGGGAGTGCCGCAATGTCGGAGGGACAGTACTGACTTAGCGCCGCACTCTCGGAGGGGCGGTACTGAGGGAGCGCCGCACTGTCGAAGGGGCAGTACTGAGGGAGCGCCGCACTGTCGGAGGGGTGGTACTGAGGGAGCGCCGCACTGTCGGAGGGGCAGTACTAAGGGAGCACTGCACTGTCGGAGGGGCAGTACTGAGGGAGCGCTGCACTGTTGGAGGGGCGGTACTGAGGGAGCGCCGCACTGTCGGAGGGGCAGTACTGAGGGAGCGCTGCACTGTCGGAGGGGCGGTACTTAGGGAGCTCCGCACTGTTGGAGGGGCGATACTTAGGGAGCACTGCACTGTCGGAGGGGCAGTACTGAGGGAGCGCTGCACTGTCGGAGGGGCAGTACTGAGGGAGCGCCACACTGTCGGAAGGGCAGTACCAAGGGAGCGCTGCACTGTCGGAGGGGCAGTACTGAGGGAGCGCCGCACTGTCAGAGGAGCAGTACTGAGGGAGCGCCGCACTGTCGGAGGGGCAGTACTGAGGGAGCGCCGCACTGTCGGAGGGGCGGTACTGAGGGAGCGCCGCACTGTCGGAGGGACAGTACTGTGCGAGGACCGCACTGTCGGCGGGGCAGTACTGTCGGAGGGGCAGTACTGAGGGAGCGCCGCACTGTCGGAGGGGCAGTGCTGAGGGAGCGCCGACTGTCGGAGGGGTGGTACTGAGGGAGCGACGCACTGTCGGCGGGACAGTTTTGAGGAAGAGCTGCACTGTCGGAGAAGCGGTACTGAGGGAGCGCCGCACTGTCGGAGGGGTGGTACTGAGGGAGCGCCGCACTGTCGGAGGGGCGGTACTGAGGGAGTGCCGCACTGTCGGAGGGGCGGTACTGAGGGAACGCCGCACTGTCGGAGGGGCGGTGCTGAGGGAGCGCCGCACTGTCGGAGGGGCGGTACTGAGGGAGCGCCGCACTGTCGGAGGGGCTGTATTGAGGGATTACCACACTGTCGGAGGGGCAGTACTGAGGGAGCGCCGCACTGTCGGAGGGGAGGTACTGAGGGAGCGCCACACTGTCGGAGGGGCGTTACTGAGGGAGCGCCGCACTGTCTATGGGGCGGTATGGGGCGAGCACCGCACTTTCGGAGGGGCAGTACTGCGGGAGGGCCGCACTGTCGTAGGGACGGTACTGAGGTAGCGCCGCACTGTCGGAGGGGCGGTACTGAGGGAGCGCCGCAATGTCGGAGGGGCGGTACTGAGGGAGCGCCGCACTGTCGGAGGGGCGGTACTGAGGGAGCGCTGCACTGTCGGAGGGGCGGTACTGAGGTAGCGCCGCACTGTCGGAGGGGCGGTACTGAGGGAGCGCCGCACTGTCGGAGGGGCGGTACGGAGGGAGCACCGCACTGTCGGAGGGGGAGTACTGGGGGAGGGCCGCACTGTCGGAGGGGCAGTACTGCGGGAGGGCTGCACTGTCGTAGGGGCGGTACTGAGGGAGCGCCGCACTGTCGGAGGGGCGGTACTGAGGGAGCCCGCACTGTCGGAGGGGCGGTACTGAGGGAGCCCGCACTGTCGGAGGGGCGGTACTGAGGGAGCCCGCACTGTCGGAGGGGCAGCACTGAGGGAGTGCCGCACTGTCGGAGGGGCGGTACTGAGGGAATGCCGCACTGTCGGAGGGGCGGTACTGAGGGAGCGCCGCACTGTCGGAGGGGCGATACTGAGGGAGCGCCGCACTGTCGGAGGGGCGTTACTGAGGGAGCGCCGCAGTGTCGGAGGGGCAGTTATGAGGGAGCGCCGCTCTGTCGGAGGGGCGGTACCAAGGGAGCCCCGCAATGTCGGAGGGGCAGTACTGAGGGAGCGCCGCACTGTCAGAGGGGCGGTTATGAGGGAGCGCCGCACTGTCGAAGGGGCGGTACTGAGGGAGCGCCGCACTGTCGGAGGGGTGGTACTGAGGGAGCGCGGCACTGTCTGAGGGGCGGTACTGAGGGAGCGCCGCACTGTCGGAGGGGCAGTACTAAGGGAGCACTGCACTGTCGGGGGGGCAGTACTGAGGGAGCGCTGCACTGTTGGAGGGGCGGTACTGAGGGAGCGCCGCACTGTCGGAGTGGCAGTACTGAGGGAGCGCTGCACTGTCGGAGGGGCGGTACTTAGGGAGCTCCGCACTGTTGGAGGGGCAGTACTGAGGGAGCGCTGCACTGTTGGAGGGGCAGTACTGAGGGAGCGCCACACTGTCGGAGGTGCAGTACTGAGGGAGCGCCGCACTGTCGGAGGGGCGGTACTGAGGGAGCGCCGCACTGTCGGAGGGACAGTACTGAGGGAGCGCCGCACTGTCGGAGGGGTGGTACTGAGGGAGTGCCGCAATGTCGGAGGGACAGTACTGATTTAGCGCCGCACTCTCGGAGGGGCGGTACTGAGGGAGCGCCGCACTGTCGAAGGGGCAGTACTGAGGGAGCGCCGCACTGTCGGAGGGGTGGTACTGAGGGAGCGCCGCACTGTCGGAGGGGCAGTACTAAGGGAGCACTGCACTGTCGGAGGGGCAGTACTGAGGGAGCGCTGCACTGTTGGAGGGGCGGTACTGAGGGAGCGCCGCACTGTTGGAGGGGCAGTACTGAGGGAGCGCTGCACTGTCGGAGGGGCGGTACATAGGGAGCTCCGCACTGTTGGAGGAGCGATACTTAGGGAGCACTGCACTGTCGGAGGGGCAGTACTGAGGGAGCGCTGCACTGTCGGAGGGGCAGTACTGAGGGAGCGCCACACTGTCGGAAGGGCAGTACCAAGGGAGCGCTGCACTGTCGGAGGGGCAGTACTGAGGGAGCGCCGCACTGTCGGAGGAGCAGTACTGAGGGAGCGCCGCACTGTCAGAGGGGCAGTACTGAGGGAGCGCCGCACTGTCGGAGGGACAGTACTGTGCGAGGACCGCACTGTCGGCGGGGCAGTACTGTCGGAGGGGCAGTACTGAGGGAGCGCCGCACTGTCGGAGGGGCAGTACTGAGGGAGCGCCGACTGTCGGAGGGGCGGTACTGAGGGAGCGACGCACTGTCGGCGGGACAGTTTTGAGGAAGAGCTGCACTGTCGGAGGGGCAGTACTGAGGGAGCGCCGACTGTCGGAGGGGCAGTACTGAGGGAGCGCCGCACTGTCGGAGGAGCAGTACTGAGGGAGCGCCGCACTGTCAGAGGGGCAGTACTGAGGGAGCGCCGCACTGTCGGAGGGGTGGTACTGAGGGAGCGCCGCACTGTCGGAGGGGCGGTACTGAGGGAGTGCCGCACTGTCGGAGGGGCGGTACTGAGGGAACACCGCACTGTCGGAGGGGCGGTGCTGAGGGAGCGCCGCACTGTCGGAGGGGCGGTACTGAGGGAGCGCCGCACTGTCGGAGGGGCTGTATTGAGGGATTACCGCACTGTCGGAGGGGCAGTACTGAGGGAGCGCCGCACTGTCGGAGGGGCGTTACTGAGGGAGCGCCGCACTGTCTATGGGGCGGTATGGGGCGAGCACCGCACTTTCGGAGGGGCAGTACTGCGGGAGGGCCGCACTGTCGTAGGGGCGGTACTGAGGTAGCGCCGCACTGTCGGAGGGGCGGTACTGAGGGAGCGCCGCAATGTCGGAGGGGCGGTACTGAGGGAGCGCCGCACTGTCGGAGGGGCGGTACTGAGGGAGCGCTGCACTGTCGGAGGGGCGGTACTGAGGTAGCGCCGCACTGTCGGAGGGGCGGTACTGAGGGAGCGCCGCACTGTCGGAGGGGCGGTACGGAGGGAGCGCCGCACTGTCGGAGGGGGAGTACTGGGGGAGGGCCGCACTGTTGGAGGGGCAGTACTGCGGGAGGGCCGCACTGTCGTAGGGGCGGTACTGAGGGAGCGCCGCACTGTCGGAGGGGCGGTACTGAGGGAGCCCGCACTGTCGGAGGGGCGGTACTGAGGGAGCCCGCACTGTCGGAGGGGCGGTACTGAGGGAGCCCGCACTGTCGGAGGGGCTGTACTGAGGGAGCCCGCACTGTCGGAGGGGCGGTACTGAGGGAGCCCGCACTGTCGGAGGGGCGGTACTGAGGGAGCGCGGCACTGTCGGAGGGGCGGTACTGAGGGAGCGCCGCACTGTCGGAGGGGCGGTATGGAGGGAGTGCCGCACTGTCGGAGGGGCGGTACTGATGGAGCGCCGCTCTGTCGGAGGGTCGGTACTGAGGGAGTGCCACACTGTCGGAGGGGTGGTACTAATGGAGCACTGCACTGTCGGAGGGGCTGTAATGAGGGATCGCCGCACTGTCGGAGGGGCAGTACTGAGGGAGCGCCGCACTCTCGGAGGGGCAGTACTGAGGGAGCGCCGCACGGTCGGAGGGGCAGTACTGAGGGAGCGCTGCACTGTCGGAGCTGCAGTACTGAGGGAGCGCCGCACTGTCGGAGGGCCGGTACTGAGGGAGCGCCGCACTGTCGGAGGGGGCGGTACTGAGGGAGTGCCGCACTGTCGGAGGGGCGGTACTGAGGGAGCGCCGCACTGTCGGAGGGGCGGTACTGATGGAGCGCCGCACTGTCGGAGGTGCAGTACTGAGGGAGCGCCGCACTGTCGGAGGGGCAGTACTGAGGGAGGGCCGCACTGTCGTGGGGGCGGTACTGAGGGAGCGCCGCACTGTCAGAGGGGCAGTACTGAGCGAGGACCGCACTGTCGGCGGGGCAGTACTGTCGGAGGGGCAGTACTGAGGGAGCGCCGCACTGTCGGAGGGGCAGTACTGAGGGAGCGCCGCACTGTCGGAGGGGCGGTACTGAGGGAGCGACGCACTGTCGGCGGGACAGTTTTGAGGAAGTGCTGCACTGCCGGAGGGGCGGTACTGAGGGAGCGCCGCGCTTTCGGAGGGGTGGTACTGAGGGAGCGCCGCACTGTCGGAGGGGCGCTACTGAGGGAACGCCGCACTGTCGGAGGGGCGGTGCTGAGGGAGCGCCGCACTGTCGGAGGGGTGGTGCTGAGGGAGCGCCGCAGTGTCGGAGGGGCGGTACTGAGTGAGCGCCGCACTGTCGGAGGGGCGGTACTGAGGGAGCGCCGCAGTGTCGGGGGGGCGGTTATGAGGGCGCGCCGCACTGTCGGAGGGGCGGTACCAAGGGAGCCCTGCAATGTCGGAGGGCCAGTACCGAGGGAGCGCCGCACTGTCGGAAGGGCGGTATTGTGGGAGCGCCGCACTGTCGGAGGGGCAGTACTGAGGGAGTGCCGCACTGTCGGAGGGGCGGTACTGAGGGAATGCCGCACTGTCGGAGGGGCGGTACTGAGGGAGCGCCGCACTGTCGAATGGGCAGTACTGAGGGAGTGCCACACTGTCGGAGGGGCGGTACTTAGGGAGCACCGCACTTTCGGAGGGGCAGTACTGAGGGAGCGCCGCACTGTCGGAGGGGCGGTACTGAGGGAATGCCGCACTGTCAGAGGGGCGGTACTGAGGGAGCGCCGCACTGTCGGAGGGGCGGTACTGAGGTAGCGCCGCACTGTCGGAGGGGCGGTACTGAGGGAGCGCCGCACTGTCGGAGGGGCGGTACGGAGGGAGCGCCGCACTGTCGGAGGGGGAGTACTGGGGGAGGGCCGCACTGTCGGAGGGGCAGTACTGCGGGAGGGCCGCACTGTCGTAGGGGCGGTACTGAGGGAGCGCCGCACTGTCGGAGGGGCGGTACTGAGGTTGCGCCACACTGTCGGAGGGGCGGTACTGAGTGAGCGCCGCACTGTCGGAGGGGCGGTACGGAGGGAGCGCCGCACTGTCAGAGGAGCGGTACTGAGGGAGCGCTGCACTGTTGGAGGGGCGGTACTGAGGGAGCGCCGCACTGTCGGAGGGGCAGTACTGAGGGAGCGCTGCACTGTCGGAGGGGCGGTACATAGGGAGCTCCGCACTGTTGGAGGGGCGATACTTAGGGAGCACTGCACTGTCGGAGGGGCAGTACTGAGGGAGCGCTGCACTGTCGGAGGGGCAGTACTGAGGGAGCGCCACACTGTCGGAAGGGCAGTACCAAGGGAGCGCTGCACTGTCGGAGGGGCAGTACTGAGGGAGCGCCGCACTGTCGGAGGAGCAGTACTGAGGGAGCGCCGCACTGTCGGAGGGGCAGTACTGAGGGAGCGCCGCACTGTCGGAGGGGCGGTACTGAGGGAGCGCCGCACTGTCGGAGGGACAGTACTGTGCGAGGACCGCACTGTCGGCGGGGCAGTACTGTCGGAGGGGCAGTACTGAGGGAGCGCCGCACTGTCGGAGGGGCAGTACTGAGGGAGCGCCGACTGTCGGAGGGGCGGTACTGAGGGAGCGACGCACTGTCGGCGGGACAGTTTTGAGGAAGAGCTGCACTGTCGGAGGAGCGGTACTGAGGGAGCGCCGCACTGTCGGAGGGGTGGTACTGAGGGAGCGCCGCACTGTCGGAGGGGCGGTACTGAGGGAGTGCCGCACTGTCGGAGGGGCGGTACTGAGGGAACGCCGCACTGTCGGAGTGGCGGTGCTGAGGGAGCGCCGCACTGTCGGAGGGGCGGTACTGAGGGAGCGCCGCACTGTCGGAGGGGCTGTATTGAGGGATTACCGCACTGTCGGAGGGGCAGTACTGAGGGAGCGCCGCACTGTCGGTGGGGAGGTACTGAGGGAGCGCCACACTGTCAGAGGGGCGTTACTGAGGGAGCGCCGCACTGTCTATGGGGCGGTATGGGGCGAGCACCGCACTTTCGGAGGGGCAGTACTGCGGGAGGGCCGCACTGTCGTAGGGGCGGTACTGAGGTAGCGCCGCACTGTCGGAGGTGCGGTACTGAGGGAGCGCCGCAATGTCGGAGGGGCGGTACTGAGGGAGCGCCGCACTGTCGGAGGGGCGGTACTGAGGGAGCGCTGCACTGTCGGAGGGGCGGTACTGAGGTAGCGCCGCACTGTCGGAGGGGCGGTACTGAGGGAGCGCCGCACTGTCGGAGGGGCGGTACGGAGGGAGCGCCGCACTGTCGGAGGGGGAGTACTGGGGGAGGGCCGCACTGTCGGAGGGGCGGTACTGAGGGAGCGCCGCAGTGTCGGGGGGGCAGTTATGAGGGCGCGCCGCACTGACGGAGGGGCGGTACCAAGGGAGCCCTGCAATGTCGGAGGGCCAGTACCGAGGGAGCGCCGCACTGTCGGAAGGGCGGTATTGTGGGAGCGCCGCACTGTCGGAGGGGCAGTACTGAGGGAGTGCCGCACTGTCGGAGGGGCGGTACTGAGGGAATGCCGCACTGTCAGAGGGGCGGTACTGAGGGAGCGCCGCACTGTCGGAGGGGCGGTACTGAGGGAGCGCCGCACTGTCGGAGGGGCGGTACTGAGGGAGCGCCGCACTGTCGGAGGGGCGTTACTGAGGGAGCGCCGCACTGTCGGATGGGCAGTACTGAGGGAGTGCCACACTGTCGGAGGGGCGGTACTTAGGGAGCACCGCACTTTCGGAGGGGCAGTACTGAGGGAGCGCCGCACTGTCGGAGGGGCGGTACGGAGGGAATGCCGCACTGTCGGAGGGGCGGTACTGAGGGAGCGCCGCACTGTCGGAGGGGCGGTACTGAGGTAGCGCCGCACTGTCGGAGGGGCGGTACTGAGGGAGCGCCGCACTGTCGGAGGGGCGGTACGGAGGGAGCGCCGCACTGTCGGAGGGGGAGTACTGGGGGAGGGCCGCACTGTCGGAGGGGCAGTACTGCGGGAGGGCCGCACTGTCGTAGGGGCGGTACTGAGGGAGCGCCGCACTGTCGGAGGGGCGGTACTGAGGTTGCGCCACACTGTCGGAGGGGCGGTACTGAGTGAGCGCCGCACTATCGGAGGGGCGGTACGGAGGGAGCGCCGCACTGTCGGAGGGGCGGTACTGAGGGAGCGCCGCCCTGTCGGAGGGGAGTTACTGAGGGAGCGCCGCAGTGTCGGAGGGGCAGTTATGAGGGAGCGCCGCTCTGTCGGAGGGGCGGTACCAAGGGAGCCCCGCAATGTCGCAGGGGCAGTACTGAGGGAGCGCCGCACTGTCGGAGGGGCGGTTATGAGGGAGCGCCGCACTGTCGAAGGGGCGGTACTGAGGGAGCGCCGCACTGTCGGAGGGGCAGTACTGAGGGAGCGCCGCAGTGTCGGAGGGGCGGTACTGAGGGAGCGCCGCACTGTCGGAGGGGCGGTACTGAGGGAGCGCCGCACTGTCGGAGGGGCGGTACTGAGTTAGCGCCGCACTGTCGGGGGGCGGTACTGAGGTAGCGCCGCACTGTCGGAGGGGCGGTACTGAGGGAGCGCCGCACTGTCGGAGGGGCGGTACGGAGGGAGCGCCGCACTGTCGGAGGGGTAGTACTGGGGGAGGGCCGCACTGTCGGAGGGGCAGTACTGCGGGAGGGCCGCACTGTCGTAGGGGCGGTACTGAGGGAGCGCCGCACTGTCGGAGGGGCGGTACTGAGGTAGCGCCACACTGTCGGAGGGGCGGTACTGAGGGAGCGCCGCACTGTCGGAGGGGCGGTACGGAGGGAGCGCCGCACTGTCGGAGGGGCAGTACTGCGGGAGCGCCGCACTGTCGGAGGGGCAGTACTGAGCGAGGGGCAGTACTGAGGGAGCGCCGCACTGTCGGAGGGGCGGTACTGAGGGAGCCCGCACTGTCGGAGGGGCGGTACTGAGGGAGCCCGCACTGTCGGAGGGGCGGTACTGAGGGAGCCCGCACTGTCGGAGGGGCGGTACTGAGGGAGCCCGCACTGTCGGAGGGGCGGTACTGAGGGAGCGCGGCACTGTCGGAGGGGCGGTACTGAGGTAGCGCCACACTGTCGGAGGGGCGGTACTGAGGGAGCGCCGCACTGTCGGAGGGGCGGTACGGAGGGAGCGCCGCACTGTCGGAGGGGCAGTACTGAGGGAGCGCCGCACTGTCGGAGGGGCAGTACTGAGCGAGGGGCAGTACTGAGGGAGCGCCGCACTGTCGGAGGGGCGGTACTGAGGGAGCCCGCACTGTCGGAGGGGCGGTACTGAGGGAGCCTGCACCGTCGGAGGGGCGGTACTGAGGGAGCCCGCACTGTCGGAGGGGCGGTACTGAGGGAGCCCGCACTGTCGGAGGGGTGGTACTGAGGGAGCGCCGCACTGTCGGAGGGGCGGTATTGAGGGAGTGCCGCACTGTCGGAGGGGCGGTACTGATGGAGCGCCGCTCTGTCGGAGGGTCGGTACTGAGGGAGTGCCACACTGTCGGAGGGGTGGTACTAATGGAGCACTGCACTGTCGGAGGGGCTGTAATGAGGGATCGCCGCACTGTCGGAGGGGCAGTACTGAGGGAGCGCCGCACTCTCGGAGGGGCAGTACTGAGGGAGCGCCGCATGGTCGGAGGGGCAGTACTGAGGGAGCGCCACACTGTCGGAGCTGCAGTACTGAGGGAGCGCCGCACTGTCGGAGGGGCGGTACTGAGGGAGCGCCGCACTGTCGGAGGGGGGCGGTACTGAGGGAGTGCCGCACTGTCGGAGGGGCGGTACTGAGGGAGCGCCGCACTGTCGGTGGGGCGGTACTGAGGGAGGGCCGCACTGTCGTGGGGGCGGTACTGAGGGAGCGCCGCACTGTCGGAGGGGCAGTACTGAGCGAGGACCGCACTGTCGGCGGGGGCAGTACTGTCGGAGGGGCAGTACTGAGGGAGCGCCGCACTGTCGGAGGGGCAGTACTGAGGGAGCGCCGCACTGTCGGAGGCGCGGTACTGAGGGAGCGACGCACTGTCGGCGGGACAGTTTTGAGGAAGTGCTGCACTGCCGGAGTGGCGGTCCTGAGGGAGCGCCGCACTTTCGGAGGGGTGGTACTGAGGGAGCGCCGCTGTGTCGGAGGGGCGGTACTGAGGGAGCGCCGCACTGTCGGAGGGGCGGTACTGAGGGAGCGCCGCAGTGTCGGGGGGGCGGTTATGAGGGAGCGCCGCACTGTCGGAGGGGCGGTCCCAAGGGAGCCCTGCAATGTCGGAGGGCCAGTACCGAGGGAGCGCCGCACTGTCGGAAGGGCAGTATTGAGGGAGCGCCGCACTGTCGGAGGGGCAGCACTGAGGGAGTGCCGCACTGTCGGAGGGGCGGTACTGAGGGAATGCCGCACTGTCGGAGGGGCGGTACTGAGGGAGCGCCGCACTGTCGGAGGGGCGGTACTGAGGGAGCGCCGCACTGTCGGAGGGGCGTTACTGAGGGAGTGCTGCAGTGTCGGAGGGGCAGTTATGAGGGAGCGCCGCTCTGTCGGAGGGGCGGTACTGAGGGAGCGCCGCACTGTCGGAGGGGTGGTACTGAGGGAGCGCGGCACTGTCGGAGGGGCGGTACTGAGGGAGCGCCGCACTGTCGGAGGGGGCGGTATTGAGGGAGCGCCGCACTGTCGGATGGGCAGTACTGAGGGAGTGCCACACTGTCGGAGGGGCGGTACTAAGGGAGCACCGCACTGTCGGAGGGGCAGTACTGAGGGAGCGCCGCACTGTCGGGGGGGCGGTACTGAGGGAGCGCCGCACTGTCGGAGGGGCGGTATTGAGGGAGCGCCGCACTGTCGGAGGGGCAGCACTGAGGGAGCGCCGCACTGTCGGAGGGGCGGTACTGAGGTAGCGCCGCACTGTCGGAGGGGCGGTACTGAGGGAGCGCCGCACTGTCGGAGGGGCGGTACGGAGGGAGCGCCGCACTGTCGGAGGGGGAGTACTGGGGGAGGGCCGCACTGTCGGAGGGGCAGTACTGCGGGAGGGCCGCACTGTCGTAGGGGCGGTACTGAGGGAGCGCCGCACTGTCGGAGGGGCGGTACTGAGGTAGCGCCACACTGTCGGACGGGCGGTACTGAGGGAGCGCCGCACTGTCGGAGGGGCGGTACGGAGGGAGCGCCGCACTGTCGGAGGGGTGGTACTGAGGGAGCGCCGCACTGTCGGAGGGGAGTTACTGAGGGAACGCCGCAGTGTCGGAGGGGCAGTTATGAGGGAGCGCCGCTCTGTCGGAGGGGCGGTACCAAGGGAGCCCCGCAATGTCGGAGGGGCAGTACTGAGGGAGCGCCGCACTGTCGGAGGGGCGGTTATGAGGGAGCGCCGCACTGTCGAAGGGGCGGTACTGAGGGAGCGCCGCACTGTCGGAGGGGCAGTACTGAGGGAGCGCCGCAGTGTCGGAGGGGCGGTACTGAGGGAGCGCCGCACTGTCGGAGGGGCGGTACTGAGGTAGCGCCGCACTGTCGGAGGGGCGGTACTGAGGGAGCGCCGCACTGTCGGAGGGGCGGTACGGAGGGAGCGCCGCACTGTCGGAGGGGGAGTACTGGGGGAGGGCCGCACTGTCGGAGGGGCAGTACTGCGGGAGGGCCGCACTGTCGTAGGGGCGGTACTGAGGGAGCGCCGCACTGTCGGAGGGGCGGTACTGAGGTAGCGCCACACTGTCGGAGGGGCGGTACTGAGGGAGCGCCGCACTGTCGGAGGGGCGGTACGGAGGGAGCGCCGCACTGTCGGATGGGCAGTACTGAGGGAGCGCCGCACTGTCGGAGGGGCAGTACTGAGCGAGGGGCAGTACTGAGGGAGCGCCGCACTGTCGGAGGGGCGGTACTGAGGGAGCCCGCACTCTCGGAGGGGCGGTACTGAGGGAGCCCGCACTGTCGGAGGGGCGGTACTGAGGGAGCCCGCACTGTCGGAGGGGCGGTACTGAGGGAGCCCGCACTGTCGGAGGGGCGGTACTGAGGGAGCGCGGCACTGTCGGAGGGGCGGTACTGAGGGAGCGCCGCACTGTCGGAGGGGCGGTATTGAGGGAGTGCCGCACTGTCGGAGGGGCGGTACTGATGGAGCGCCGCTCTGTCGGAGGGTCGGTACTGAGTGAGTGCCACACTGTCCGAGGGGTGGTATTAATGGAGCACTGCACTGTCGGAGGGGCTGTAATGAGGGATCGCCGCACTGTCGGAGGGGCAGTACTGAGGGAGCGCCGCTCTCTCGGAGGGGCAGTACTGAGGGATCGCCGCACGGTCGGAGGGGCAGTACTGAGGGAGCGCCGCACTGTCGGAGCTGCAGTACTGAGGGAGCGCCGCACTGTCGGAGGGGCGGTACTGAGGGAGCGCCGCACTGTCGGAGGGGGCAGTACTGAGGGAGCGCCGCACTGTCGGAGGGGCGGGTACTGAGGGAGCGCCGCACTGTCGGAGGGGCGGTACTGAGGGAGCGCCGCACTGTCGGAGGTGCAGTACTGAGGGAGCGCCGCTCTGTCGGAGGGGCGGTACTGAGGGAGGGCCGCACTGTCGTGGGGGCGGTACTGAGGGAGCGCCGCACTGTCGGAGGGGCAGTACTGAGCGAGGACCGCACTGTCGGCGGGGCAGTACTGTCGGAGGGGCAGTACTGAGGGAGCGCCGCACTGTCGGAGGGGCAGTACTGAGGGAGCGCCGCACTGTCGGAGGGGGCGGTACTGAGGGAGCGCCGCACTGTCGGAGGGGCGGTACTGAGGGAGCGCCGCACTGTCGGAGGGGCGGTACTGAGGGAGCGCCGCACTGTCGGAGGGGGCGGGTACTGAGGGAGCGCCGCACTGTCGGAGGGGCAGTACTGAGGGAGCGCCGCACTGTCAGAGGGGCGGTACTGAGGGAGCGCCGCACTGTCGGAGGGGCGGTACTGAGGGAGCGCCGCACTGTCGGAGGTGCAGTACTGAGGGAGCGCCGCCCTGTCGGAGGGGCGGTACTGAGGGAGGGCCGCACTGTCGTGGGGGCGGTACTGAGGGAGTGCCGCACTGTCGGAGGGGCAGTACTGAGCGAGGAACGCACTGTCGGCGGGGCAGTACTGTCGGAGGGGCAGTACTGAGGGAGCGCCGCACTGTCGGAGGGGCAGTACTGAGGGAGCGCCGCACTGTCGGAGGGGCGGTACTGAGGGAGCGACGCACTGTCGGCGGGACAGTTTTGAGGAAGTGCTGCACTGCCGGAGGGGCGGTATTGAGGGAGCGCCGCACTCTCGGAGGGGTGGTACTGAGGGAGCGCCGCACTGTCGGAGGGGCGCTACTGAGGGAACGCCGCACTGTCGGTGGGGCGATGCTGAGGGAGCGCAGCACTGTCGGAGGGGTGGTGCTGAGGGAGCGCCGCAGTGTCGGAGGGGCGGTACTGAGGGAGCGCCGCACTGTCGGAGGGGCGGTACTGAGGGAGCGCCGCAGTGTCGCGGGGGCGGTTATGAGGGAGCGCCGCACTGTCGGAGGGGCGGTACCAAGGGAGCCCTGCAATGTCGGAGGGCCAGTACCGAGGGAGTGCCGCACTGTCGGAAGGGCAGTATTGAGGGAGCGCCGCACTGTCGGAGGGGCAGCACTGAGGGAGTGACGCACTGTCGGAGGGGCGGTACTGAGGGAATGCCGCACTGTCGGAGGGGCGGTACTGAGGAAGCGCCACACTGTCGGAGGGGCGGTACTGAGGGAGCGCCGCACTGTCGGAGGGGCGTTACTGAGGGAGCGCCGCAGTGTCGGAGGGGCAGTTATGAGGGAGCGCCGCTCTGTCGGAGGGGCGGTACCAAGGAAGCCCCGCAATGTCGAAGGGGCAGTACTGAGGGAGCGCCGCACTTTCAGAGGGGCGGTTATGAGGGAGCGCCGCTCTGTCGAAGGGGCAGTACTGAGGGAGCGCCGCAGTGTCGGAGGGGCGGTACTGAGGGAGCGCCGCACTGTCGGAGGGGCAGTACTGAGGGAGCGCCGCAGTGTCGGAGGGGAGGCTTTGAGGGAGCGCCGCAGTGTCGGAGGGGCAGTACTGAGGGAGCGCCGCCCTGTCGGAGGGGCGGTAACAAGGGAGTCCCGCAATGTCGGAGGGGCGGTACTGAGGGAGCGCCGCACTGTTGGAGGGGTGGTACTGAGGGAGCACCGCACTGTCGGAGGGGCGGTACTGAGGGAGCCCCGCACTGTCGGAGGGGCTGTATTGAGGGAGCGCCGCACTGTCGGAGTGGCGTTACTGAGGGAGCGCGGCACTGTCAGAGGGGCTGTATTGAGGGAGCGCCGCACTGTCGGAGGGGCTGTATTGAGGGAGCGCCGCAATTTCGGAGGGGCAGTACTGAGGGAGCGCCGCACTTTTGGAGTGGCAGTACTGCGGGAGGGCCGCACTGTCGTCGGGGCGGTACTGAGGTAGTGCCACACTGTCGGAGGGGCGGTACTAAGGGAGCACTGCACTGTCGGAGTGGCGGTACTGAGGGAGCGCCGCACTGTCGGAGGGGCAGTACTGAGGGAGAGCCACACTGTTGGAGGGGCGGTACTGAGGGAGCCCGCAATGTCGGAGGGGCGGTACTGAGGGAGCGCCGCACTGTCGGAGGGGCGGTCTTGAGGGAGCACCGCACTGTCGGAGGGGCGGTACTGAGGTAGCGCCACACTGTCGGAGGGGCGGTACTGATGGAGCGCCGCACTGTCGGAGGGGTGGTACGGAGGGAGCGCCGCACTGTCGGAGGGGGAGTACTGGGGGAGGGCCGCACTGTCGGAGGGGCAGTACTGAGGGAGCACCGCACTGTCAGAGGGGCAGTACTGAGCGAGGGGCAGTACTGAGGGAGCGCTGCACTGTCGGAGGGGCAGTATTGAGGAAGCGCTGCACTGTCAGAGCAGCGGTACTGAGGGAGCGCCGCACTGTCAGAGGGGCGGTACTGAGGGAGAGCCACACTGTTGGAGGGGCGGTACTGAGGGAGCCCGCACTGTCGGAGGGGCGGTACTGAGGGAGCGCCGCACTGTCGGAGGGGCGGTACTGAGGGAGCGCCGCACTGTCGGAGGGGTGGTACTGAGGGAGCGCGGCACTGTCGGAGGGGCGGTACTGAGGGAGCGCCGCACTGTCGGAGGGGCGGTATTGAGGGAGCGCCGCACTGTCGGATGGGCAGTACTGAGGGAGTGCCACACTGTCGGAGGGGCGGTACTAAGGGAGCACCGCACTGTCGGAGGGGCAGTACTGAGGGAGCGCCGCACTGTCGGGGGGGCGGTACTGAGGGATCGCCGCACTGTCGGAGGGGCGGTATTGAGGGAGCGCCGCACTGTCGGAGGGGCAGCACTGAGGGAGTGCCGCACTGTCGGAGGGGCGGTACTGAGGGAATGCCGCACTGTCGGAGGGGCGGTACTGAGGGAGCGCCGCACTGTCGGAGGGGCGGTACTGAGGGAGCGCCGCACTGTCGGAGGGGAGTTACTGAGGGAGCGCCGCAGTGTCGGAGGGGCAGTTATGAGGGAGCGCCGCTCTGTCGGAGGGGCGGTACCAAGGGAGCCCCGCAATGTCGGAGGGCAGTACTGAGGGAGCGCCGCACTGTCGGAGGGGCGGTTATGAGGGAGCGCCGCCCTGTCGAATGGGCGGTACTGAGGGAGAGCCACACTGTTGGAGGGGCGGTACTGAGGGAGCCCGCACTGTCGGAGGGGCGGTACTGAGGGAGCGCCGCACTGTCGGAGGGGCGGTACTGAGGGAGCGCCGCACTGTCGGAGGGGTAGTACTGAGGGAGCGCTGCACTGTCGGAGGGGCAGTACTGAGGGAGCGCTGCACTGTCGGAAGGGCAGTATTGAGGGAGGGCTGCACTGTCGGAGGGGCGGTACTGAGGGAGCGCTGCACTGTCGGGAGGGCAGTATTGAGGGAGCGCTGCACTGTCGGAGGGGCAGTACTGAGGTAGCGCCGCACTGTCGGAGGAGCAGTACTGAGGGAGCGCCGCACTGTCGGAGGGGCAGTACTGAGGGAGCGCTGCACTGTCGGAGTAGCAGTACTGAGGGAGCGCCGCACTGTCGGAGGTGCAGTACTGAGGGAGTGCCGCACTGTCGGAGGGGCAGTACTGAGGGAGCGCCGCACTGTCGGAGGGGCGGTACTGAGGGAGCACCGCACTGTCGGAGGGGCAGTACTGAGGGAGTGCCGCACTGTCGGAGGAGGACAGTACTGAGGGACGCGCCGCACTGTCGGTGGGGCGGTACTGAGGGAGCGCCGCACTGTCGGAGTTGCGGTACTGAGGGGAGCGCCGCACTGTCGGAGGGGTGGGTGCTGAGGGAGCGCCGCAGTGTCGGAGGGGCGGTACTGAAGGAGCGCCGCACTGTCGGAGGGTCGGTACTGACGGGAGCGCCGCAGTGTCGGGGGGGCAGTTATGAGGGAGCGCCGCACTGTCGGAGGGGCGGTACCAAGGGAGCCCTGCAATGTCCGGAGGGCCAGTACCGAGGAGGGAGCGCCGCACTGTCGAAGGGCAGTATTGAGGGAGCGCCGCCCCTGTCGAAGGGGGCGGTACTGAGGGAGAGCCACACTGTTGGAGGGGCGGGGTACTGAGGGAGCCCGCACTGTCGGAGGGGCGGTACTGAGGGAGCGCCGCACTGTCGGAGGGGGCGTACTGAGGGGAGCGCCGCACTGTCGGAGGGGGTAGTACTGAGGGAGCGCTGCACTGTCGGAGGGGCAGTACTGAGGGAGCGCTGCACTGTCGGAAGGGCAGTATTGAGGGAGGGCTGCACTGTCGGAGGGGCGGTACTGAGGGAGCGCTGCACTGTCGGGAGGGCAGTATTGAGGGAGCGCTGCACTGTCGGAGGGGCAGTACTGAGGGAGCGCCGCACTGTCGGAGGAGCAGTACTGAGGGAGCGCCGCACTGTCGGAGGGGGCAGTACTGAGGGAGCGCTGCACGCTGTCGGAGTAGCAGTACTGAGGGAGCGCCGCACTGTCGGAGGTGCAGTACTGAGGGAGTTGCCGCACTGTCGGAGGGGCAGTACTGAGGGAGCGCCGCACTGTCGGAGGGGGCGGTACTGAGGGAGCGCCGCACTGTCGGAGAGGGGCAGGTACTGAGGGAGTGCCGCACTGTCGGAGGGACAGTACTGAGGAGGAGCGCCGCACTGTGCGGTGGGGCGGTACTGAGGGAGCGCCGCACTGTCGGAGTTGCGGTAACTGAGGGAGCGCCGCACTGTCGGAGGGGTGGTGCTGAGGGAGCGCCGCAGTGTCGGAGGGGCCGGTACTGAAGGAGCGCCGCAGTGTCCGGGGGGGCAGTTATGAGGGAGCGCCGCACTGTCGGAGGGGCTGGTACCAAGGGAGCCCTGCAATGTCGGAGGGCCAGTAGCCGAGGGAGCGCGCACTGTCGGGAAGGGCAGTATTGAGGGGAGCGCCGCACTGTCGGAGGGGCAGCACTGAGGGAGTGCCGCACTGTCGGAGGGGCGGTACTGAGGGAATGCCGCACTGTCGGAGGGGCGGTACTGAGGGAGCGCCCCGCCACTGTCGGAGGGGCGGGTACTGAGGGAGCGCCGCACTGTCGGAGGGGCGTTACTGAGGGAGCGCCGCAGTATCGGAGGGGCAGTTATGAGGGAGCCCCGCTCTGTCGGAGGGGCGGGTACTGAGGGAGCCCCGCAATGTCGGAGGGGCAGTACTGAGGGAGCGCCGCACTGTCGGAGGGGCGGTTATGAGGGAGCGCCGCACTGTCGAAGGGGCGGTACTGAGGGAGAGCCGCACTGTCGGAGGGGCAGTACTGAAGGAGCGCCGCAGTGTCGGAGGGGGCGGTACTGAGGGAGCGCCGCACTGTCGGAGGGGCAGTACTGAGGGAGCGCCGCTGTGGTCGGAGGGGAGGTTTTGAGGGAGCGCCGCACTGTCGGAAGGGCAGTGCTGAGGGAGCGCCGCAGTGTCGGGAGGGGCAGTAATGAGGGAGCGGCCGCCCTGTCGGAGGGGCGGTACCAAGGGAGCCCCGCAATGTCGGAGGGGCGGTACAGAGGAGCGCCGCACTGT